>NW_017673140.1:134779-149300 GCF_001879085.1 Nicotiana attenuata
CAAGGGCCCTGCGAACCAAAGCGGCCCGGTTCTCACTTGACGAGAACGGGGCCCTTTACAGGAGAACTTTCGATGGTCTCCTGGCGATATGCTTGGGACCGGGCGACACGGAATACGTGCTTCGAGAGATCCACGAGGGCACCTGCGAAAATCATTCCGGGGCCGATTCCTTGATCCAAAAAGTGATCCGGGCAGGCTACTATTGGGATAGCATGGAGAAAGACGCCAGGGAATTCGTCCGAAAATGCGACAAGTGTCAAAGGTTCACCCCATGATCCACCGGCCCGGAGAACAGCTGCATTCCATTTTATCACCATGGCTATTCATGAAATGGGGGATGGACATTGTCGGCCCTTTGCTGACGGCGCCAGGTAAGGCCAAATTCATCTTTTTTATGACTGACTATTTCTCAAAGTGGGTAGAAGCGCAGGCCTTCGAGAAAATAAGAGAGAAGGAAGTCATCAATTTTATATGGGAACACATCATATGCCGATTCGGAATCCCGTCCGAAATAACGTGCGACAACGGGAGGCAATTCATCGGGAGCAAGGTAACGCAGTTCCTTGAGGACAACGAAATCAAGAGGATCCTGTCGACACCATATCACCCGTGTGCAAACGGCCAAGCCGAATCTACAAATAAAACCATCATTCAAAACTTGAAAAAGAAGCTGGAAAGCGCCAAAGGGAAATGGAGGGAAACGCTGCCCGAAGTGCAGTGGGCATATCGAACAACTCCAAAATCGAGCACCGGCGAGACACCTTTCTCCCTAGTATACGGCGTCGAGGCACTGATACCGGTGGAGGCCGGAGAACCAAGCGCCAGATTCCAACACACTAGCTAGGGATCAAATAATGAAGCCATGGCAACGGCCCTCGAGCTGCTCGACAAAAAACGGGAAGCCTTGCTGGTTCGGATGGCTGCCCAAAAATAGAAAATCGAAAGATACTACAATAGGAGAACGAATCTCCGATACTTTGGAGTCGGAGACCTGGTCCTAAGGAAGGACACCCTCAATACCAGAAACCCTAATGAAGGGAAGCTGGGCCAAAATTGGGAAGGACCTTACCGTGTCCTCGGAATAATTGGCAAAGGCTCCTATAAGCTCGGTACCATGGAGGGTGAGCAACTTCCGAGTAACTGGAATGTATCGATGCTTAAGCAGTATTACTGCTAGGACGGCCGAATATGGAACCCCACAAACATCCTCAAGTGGACGTCGTACTCTTTTTCTTCTAAATCTTTTCCCCAAATGGGTTTTTGCCAACAAGGTTTTTAACGAGGCGACATCCATGCATTTCTCCAGAAGGATCCAAGGAACCTACAAGGCTTCTTTCACGGTCAGTCTGCCCCGGGAATAAGACGAACGAGGCCCCGATCGAAACACTGTATCGGGCTGAGCTCGAAAAAAAACAAAACGACATGTACTTACATCAGGCAATCAAAAGATATCTTTTCAATGCCTTATTCTCCGGACAGAGAATTCTCAAGTGTATCCCCGACAGGGCCCCCCCTCCACTGAATGCATTCTGAAATACTCGGAGACTTAATGCATACAATTGGACACTCGACCAGAACTGCAGGCTCGTAAGGCCCCGAAAACGCAGCTCCGAGTTCACAAGAAGCGGTCTTCACGCCTAAACAACTTGATGACTCGGAGACTGACGACAATCGCCATGCTATATCACCGAAAAAACTGTAAGACCTCAATAGGCATGACAAGTTGTAAGACCTCAACATGCATGAGAATCCCAAAGTTCAGTCTATACGTCGCATTTGTAAGAATCCCGAAAGGGCATACTCTCAATGTAGACGCCTAAACTATCACACGGGATTAAAAATGGCTACTGCCAAACGCACATGACTACGGTCAAAATGGCTGATATAGCCAAAATATCGCGACTCGGGGACGCTCGGCCATCGCTAAACAAAAATCACAGGCCACTACTTCGAATATACTTCGGAAAGAATCGGTTAAAATAGGCTTCCCTCAACAGGCAAACAACGGGCTATGAACCTTCCGAGGTGCTCGAAATATCGCCGATAACGAATTGAAATCGAGGTTCTTCCAGAACCGACGACGGGTCAGGCAAAAATCTTCCAAAAGACCTTAACAAGCGGAAAATAAGCCTACAAAAAGCCTACGAGCGAAAATAGCGTGAGAGCCATTGTCGCCAGCTAAGCAAGCCTACGGGCCACATATCAAAAGGTCTCTACGACCCAAAAGCGTAAGAGCCATTGTCACTAGCTAAGCAAGCCTACGGGCTACATACAAAAGGTCTCTACGACCCAAAAGCGTAAGAGCCATTGCCACCAGCTAAGCAAGCCTACGGGCCATATATTAAAAGGTCTCTACGACCAAAAAACATAAGAGCCATTGTCGCTAGCAAACACTAGCAACTTGAGGATTAAAGAGAGCTCGAATCATAACTCGATTTGGAGACCGGATCAAAAATAGTTAACTAAACAGGTCTACGGGACACATATCAAAAGGTCTCTACGACCAAAATGCGTAAGAGCCCTTGTCGCCAGCCAAAACTGACAGCTTAAGGGTCAATTAAGGCTCGAATCGCAAAGCGACTCAAAGACTGGACCCGAAATAAGTTAAACTACAACATGCATAAGGGCACGACATAAGTGCCGCTATCGCCGTCCGAAGAAAGCCTCCGGGCCACCCACCTGTAAGGTCACCTCGACCCAGGGCATAAACTACCATTATCCATCCATGCGGGCAGGAAAAAACTCAAGGGTCAATTAAAGCTCGAGACGTAACGCGACTCGGAGACTGGACCCGAAGCAACAAAACGATAAAATGACCAAAGGCAAAAAGCCCTTTTGTCCGAGCCAGCCCGAAAAGGCCACAGGGCTATATTATAGGCCCGAGGTTTTTGTTCGCCAAATCATTGATAAAATCAAAACAGAAGGGGAAATGGAGTTGCAGAATTCTCCTTATACAAATGCCGAATTAAAGAAGTACTACAAACGAAGAGACCAACGGAAAAAGATAGCAGGCCCTAATTTATCCCCGACCAATGGCCTCGAAGGGTTACATCCAGGTGATTACAGGTCCCGTGAGGGCCCCTTCTCGACGGCGTCCCCCCTCTCCGGGGATCCGCCTCCATTTTTCACCCCGCTCGAGCTGCCTTCCAAAGCGCCCTCAACAGGCAGCCCTCGAAAAACTAGCCAAGCATGACCCACGGTTCGAGGCAATATCGGGCCAGCCCCCTTTGACGCCCTCTCAACACAGGAATCTGTGACGACTGCTCCTCCCCCGTGCGAAGATACAAGCCCCTCGGCCTCAACTTTGATCTGAAGTAGTGCAACCACCAACTCAGAATGAAGGCCCTTATACTTGCCGCTATCCTCCCTTGCGTCCTGAAGCTGGCGCTCGATCAAGGTAACTCTCTCCCTAAGGTTGTCCCTCTCAGAAGACACCGCGCTTACACATCGGCTAAGCTCGGAGATCTCAGCATCCTAGCCCGAAGCTCCCCTCTCAGCGAGGCGTTCTCCTTCTCAAACTGTACGAGTCAGGGCCCAAAGAGTTAAAAGCGACAAGATTCAACAAAGGCTCGAAGGATAGCGAGAGCAAGGGATAGACAACCTGTTCAACGAAGAAAGCATTCTCGCGCTCACGACGACTCACCTCTTCCTTACACTGGGCGAGGACCTGGTTATAAAGCGCCTCGGCCTAAAACCGCACAAAAGAGTTAAGAAGAGAAAGGGGCGAAGCAGCCCGAAACAATGCTAGGTGAAGTTACCCGCTCGCACAGCCTGCCCATTTCGCCGAAGATAGACAAGACGTCAGCCCCGGAACTGCCCTAAAAAATGATCGCTGGCCTTCCGATTGCGCCTCCGATTTTGGTCAGCGCTCCCGCCACGAAAAACTCCTCGCGATATTCCTCTTGCATATGACAAAATGGAAGGATATCCCCCTTTGGGGAAGCAGCGATGACCAACGGGCCAACAGGGTTAACCCGAATATCCGTCTTCAGTTCGTTCCGAGATCCAGCTCGAGGCCCCTCCGAACCGACTGTCAAAGGCGCCCCAGTCCGGGGAGAACCCTGGCCTCCTGTTAAATCGAGGTCAGTACTCGATACCCCATCTATTTCCTCGCCACCACAAACCCGAGCCGCGTCAGCATTGGGTCCTTGTCCGAAAGCATCTACTCCCACGGCCCGGCGATCAATCATCCCCATGCATCCTTCAAAGAGCGCCGAAAAACTACTTTCCCCCTCACCTTCAACACGAGGATTTTCCGTCGCCCCGGGCACTGGAGCCAAAGGGTCGACATCGGAACCCTCCACTCTGCTCTTCTTGTGTTCCGGCAACTCTATTGGCAGGTTCTCCTTCCTCTTCCCCTCCTCGTCATGCATCTGAGTGTCCCCTCCAACAGACAGTGCCACCTTTACCGGTAGGGTTCCTACCAGACCTGCATAGATGCAGATGTCAAATGCATTGAAAAGAGAAAGCTACTAACGCCTCGCCAACGCCGGATTGCACGAATGCATCAAAAGTCCAGACTTACCAGGGCCTCCGGCCTCTTGACAGGTTCGGGATAAATCCCGCCACACTGGATCGGTATACGGGCAGATTGAGTGCAGACAACAGACCCAACCCCGAAGGTCCGGCACCGCGTCGGGGTAGATCGCCGTGGCTAAAAGGACAAGAAAGGCAGAGTCAGATGCATGAAGAAAAGTTACAAAAGAAAGGGGGAGCAAGGGCACCGCAGCTACTTACGCCCATCGTTCCATTCCTCAGGGAACGACATCTTTTCCGCTGGAATCAGATTGGATGTCCTCACTCGAATGAATCGGCTTAACCACGCATCATCCAATTCCTCAGTGGGGGCAAAAAGGGACCTCGAAGCTCGACAGCGAAGCTTGATTAAACCTCCACGAAGCAGGCGAGGGCTATACATTCGGATCAAATGGTTTAGGGTGAAGGGCATCCCATCTATCATGCTCTTGTAGTGCCTAATCATATAAACCACGCGCCAGAACGAAGGGTGGACTTGACCTAGGTATGAGCACGTGATTTTTGCCATACATGAAATACTCCTACAAAATCTAAGAAAATAGATTTTTTAATGATTATTCGCCATTTTTAGGAATTTTTTAGATTTTTATTAATTGTTTACATTTTTCTTGCTTGTTTAATTTTTATTCAAATCATAAAAATACAAAAAAAAAAATCATGCATTGCATTTAGGATTTATTTTTATATTTTTAGGATTAATTAATTAATTATTCGCGTTATGAAAAATGAAAATCACAAAAATGGCCAATTTCTACATTTTTTCCTTTTTATTTTTAAGTTATTGATTTTTCTCTATTAATTTAGGATTAAGTAGCTTTTTATAATGTTATAATTAGTTAATTAGATTGATTTTACATTTTTAGATAATTTAGGACTTTTGATTATTAGGATTTTTAATTAAAAAAAAAAGAAAAAAAAGGGGGAAAAAAAAGAAAGAATTTGAAAATAGAAGGTTTTGTGTATTTTCGGAATTGGGTCTCAAGCCCAAACCAGTCCAAAATCCACCCCTAACCCGTCCAAATAACTAGGCCCAAAATTGATTCACCCGGTCCATTTCAGGTGACTCCAAACGACCCCGTTTTACCCCAAATTGATCTCAGCCGTTGGATCTTATTAATCCAACGGCCCGGAACTGATTTGTACTTCTCCATATAACTGTCCGAGAAGACCTACCCCCCATCAAACCCCCCTCCTCTCACTTCGTCTCCCATCTCAAAGACCCAAACCCTAGCCGCCCTTATACCCTTTTCGTCTCCGCCGCAAACCACCCACCGGAAACCGCCTCACGGCGGTTCCGGTGGTCCAATCACCCTAAAAATAACACCACAGACTCACCTTCACCTCCCCATCCTAAATCTCCACTCCATCTCCCCCGTATCAGACCCAAGCCTTTCGAATCTTGAATCGAAATTTTGGTCGAAAACCCTAACTGCTCCAAATCTCCCCAAATTTACACCCTGAACTCCCCTTCACCTCCTCATCCTAAATCCCCAACCAGTGTTCTTCGAATCCCCACCGGATGGCTCGAATCTTGGATCTAAGATTCAAACGAAAAAACCCTAATCTCCCTCAATCGCCCCCAAAGCTCTGTTGCTTCTCTTTTCCTTCAAGTTCAGAAGTCCTTTCCTTCATGAAGATCCAGTAAAAGCCATGCGAGGCTGGATCTATTGAAAGAAAAGACCTCTGTTGGGTCAAAGCAAAGACAGAATTCAAAGGTTTTGGTCGTTTGCTTTTCCAGTTACATTGGTAAGATTCTATCACCTATTTTCCCTTCTTCTTTCTTCTTTATTTTCCCTTTATTTCTGGTTTAATTGCCGAGTCAGTGTCTTAATAACTTGATTTTCAGTCTTGTAAAAATTGATTGTTCTTTAGTTTGTTTAGTTAGTAATTTTGTTCTAGGTTGC
Source organism: Nicotiana attenuata (assembly GCF_001879085.1). Taxonomy (NCBI): domain Eukaryota; kingdom Viridiplantae; phylum Streptophyta; class Magnoliopsida; order Solanales; family Solanaceae; genus Nicotiana; species Nicotiana attenuata. Next base: position 141,220 of record NW_017673140.1, read on the forward strand.
ATTAGTTTGTTTTGTTTTCAGAATCATTCCAGTTTGTTGTTCCATATTTCATTTCGTTTGCTAATTTGGTTTAACTTAGAATCAATTTAGTTTGTAGGAATATTAGCATGTTTTCATTCCTGTTATAAATGCATTGTTCAATTAGCTTTTGGTTTGATTCCCTGTTAATTTAGGGTCTATTATGAATTAGCTTCACATGAAACATGCTGAACATGGTAGTTAATTCTGATTGCTTTAGATCAAGTAGGGCTAAATTTAGGCTTATAAACTGTTTATTCAATTTCTTTTCCTCTTTCATGTTTCCATGTGCTGTCTAATTAATGAAAGCATAGATTAGGTTTCCAGTTCAGTATGCCCTTAATATCCTTTAGGGTAAATTAAATAATCAATTGATCAATTGGTTAGTTTTTAAAATAGGATGAAATCAGCATGTCTTGTTTCAGCATTAATTGGGTCTTTCTGATGCTTTCTAGTTTTGTTTGGCCTGATTTGGAAACCAACAGAAACTTTAGGGACTTGTTTTGAATTAAAAGAACCTAGGTAAAACTGAAATAAGTGATAACCTAAGGGGTAAAAAGGGTTTTTTACTTAGGCAAAAATCTGAAGGTTCTAGTATTTAGGACAACTGTCCCTATCCTTAGCAAAAATGCTGATATTGATAAGAAAAAGGAAATACAGCTGTCAAAAGATGCTGTACTATTCTGAAATTTTAAAATTTAGGTCAGAATATTCCTTTTGTGATGCTCTTTTGTACACTCTATAAAAGGGAAACATTCCCTCACCCACAGACAGATTTTTCCATCAAAAATTACTACAAAAAACATTCCCTGCTCTGGAAATTTCAGATTCCAAAAATTCTGAAAAACTCAAAGACCTTTTCTCATTTTTCTAATTCTGTGCAAGTCAAGAATATGGTTTGAATCGAAAATTTTCCTAGTTCTCTAGCTGAATCTTCTGGTTTGAAGCTGGTTTTGGTTTATTTTTGAATCCCTGGGCTATTTCTGGTTTTGCTGCTGCTGTTGTGCTGCTGATATCTTTGAGATTCTCAAGAATCTGTTTCTTCTACTTTTCTTTTGTTGAATCCTTACCATTCCAGGTACTACTTAGATCCCAATGTAGTCTCCTTGTACATTAATTTATGAAAATGTCAAACTATTTGCGAATGGGTGTGCAATGAATAGTTCTTCGGATACTGTTTGATTAGTCTTTGCTTTTAGATAGTGTAATGGCCAGTGTGTTAACATGAACAATGTGTTTATTCAATAACTTGATTTGTATTGTATTGCAATAGTGTGAAAGAATGATATTATGGCTAAATATCAATAGCTTTGATTCATACTAGAACACTTAGTCGAGAATGTTGACCATGTTTCTTTAGGTAATATTTCTTTTCTTCTCCATCTGATTCCCTTACTTTTTTTTTTCTTACTTGGTAATGAGCTGTAACCTGTTGGTTCAGCCACCAGTTGGTTGGATCAATTGGCTTAGAAGTTTTAAGGTAGGATTTACCTGATAACAAAGAAGACGAGGCTGCTATGGACAAAGCCATGTTCAAGAGGAGCAAGTATCTTTTGTTAACTCACAATTCTGTAATAGTTAAATAGGTTAGAATTAGCTTAGTCTGTTATTTAGCTATACTTGTTTCAAAAGGGCAGTAGTATGAATTAACAGCAAAACAGAGCTCTTTATTAATGTAAAGTTGTTATTTAATACTAGGGGTTATGTAATATTAGGACTGTCTAAACGTTGAATCAAACTTACATTTCACAAGCTAGGCTGCAATTAATGTGCCTGAGCGTGTGTGCTTGGTAAGTTTAAAAATGTGATTATGTGACTGAGGTGTTTCTGGCTGTATTTTAGAGATTTAAGTGTTTGGTTTGGACTTGTTCAAGCTTGAGCCGAAACAGCCTGTGGAAGGTCACATGTGGGCTGCCCTTTGCTTGAATTCATTCTTGGCCTTTAGAGCCTAATTTCAGGCCCAAATGGTTATTGAGCTCACGTTTTGTTTCTTCAAGATTTGAATGTTGCTTTACGTAAAGATGGGTTGGATCTGGCCCTATTAATCCGTGCTTCTGATTTCTTATTGCGTGACTTTCATAAACAAGTAGTTACACATTTGGAATTTAGCCATAAATAGAATATGCTCACAATCAGTTGTATCCTGATTAATTCTCAATTTTGTGATTAAAGTTTTAAATTTGGAAAATAAATTCTCTTGTAATTATGTGTACCATGGTTTTCGTTTTTTGCAAAGAGACAGGTGGGCCAACCGGTGCCAATGCACAACTGGGCTTGCTTTCCAAGCCCAACTTGGGCTGTTTTGTCTTAGAATCTACAATGGTGTATTTAGGCTGTCGATTTCTGGGCCACTCCTGAGCCCCATCTTTCAGCTCTCAAAGCTGGTTTACATAGCTGGTCGTTTCTGGCCCGTTTCGCCTCACCCAAAAACTTCCTTAATTGGTTAGCCTTTGTTGAATTAAGTCCCAAATAGGAGTATATTAGTTTACCTTAATTAATTTTCCTCGTAAGAAGAAATAAATTGGGGCGTGCCATATACAAATATAATCTTTAATTTATGGCCCTTATATAAATAAAATTAATTTAGGAATGCCTTGAATAATCGTAGTTTAATTTAGGCCCGATTTAGATTAGTATTGCGATTATATATACGTTTGCGTAACATAATTGCAAATTAAATTCTTAAAAGACTCGAGGTATGCGTTCGTGCAATTTAAACCAATTTTTCTTAATAAATAAACAAAGCGTTATTAATCGTGGACACGTTCGCGTGACATGGTTTTTTACGCGCCAAAGGAAAAGTGTATACGTAAGCGTAACTCAATTCTTTAATTACGAATAATCAAGTGATTTAAAAGCGATAAAAAGATAAATGCACATAGGTCCTAAAAATGAGTAGTTGAACAATTAAGCCGAGTAATAATCACTAAGCGACCGTGCTAGAACCACGGAATCCGGGGGTGTCTAACACCTTCCCTCGGGTTAACAGAATTCCTTATTCAGAATTTTTGGTTCGCATACTTCAAAAGGAAAGTTGAATTTTCCTCGATTTGGGATTTTAAAATAAACCGCTGACTTGGGACACCATAAAATAAACCATCCCAAGTGGTGACTCTGAACAAAAATGAATAAATAATTCCATTTCGAATAATGTCACTTAAAGTGGAAAAACTCCCTTATATATCCCCCTCGGGGAGGTAAAAAAAGAGGTGTGACAGCTCTGGCGACTCTGCCGGGGAAAAGAACCCAGAATTTCCGGTTCAGGGTTCAAGAATTCGAGCTTGTTAATGTGATTTTTATTTCGCTTTATTGTTGATATTATTATATTTTATGGACTTAATGTGCTAATTGTCATTTACCTCTTTGATATTACTTGAACTGTATTTAAATGTCTTCTTACGCCACCCATCTGAGTCTTCTGAAAATGGTGCACACGTTCGCGTGGCCTGCTATTTCTGTAGAAATTATACCAAATAAGACGGGGCTGGGCAAGCAACAAGGCCGGGCAGACTTTCGTGCTCCCGGTACGTTGCCCCCCTCCTCGGACCCNAACCCCCAGGTTTTATACCTAGAATAACACAACCTCATGCCGGATCCCTAGTAGGAACGATTATTTGCATCACGTGCATTTGACCTTGGGGACTCAACACAGGGGTTGGGTCCGTCTAGGACAAGTGTACCCAAAATAAAGACCATCATGATGCGTCCTACGTGCTATGTGAATATTTATTTATTTCAGCTTGCATGTTGACCGGTTAATAAAGAGAAAAACCAAGAGTAAGGTAGGATAGAAAATTTACTCGGTTTCTAAAAAATTCCAATATTTGAAAATATCCCGAAACTCTGCCGAATTTTTGGAAAAAAAGAAGAGAAAAAGGAAAATGTATTTCAAAAAGAGTGAGTCAAATATCATGTTTTTATAACGAAACTGACCGAACTACGCAGGTCTGATTCTCACCGGATGTGGGATACGTAGGCAACCCACTTAAGGTTCGGCCTCATTTTTACCAAATAATAAAATAAAGGGTGTTTCAGGGCTTTGGTCAAAACAATAAAGCCGACCCAGCTCCGGTTTGTTTTTAAGTTGTTTCTTACTGGAATAGCCTTAGATTACATTTCAATTATCGAAAGGTTATTTTCGGGAGAAACAGGAAAGTCTGTTTGAAAGGTGTCTTTTTCTTTTAAAATACTTACCCCCGGCCTCAAAATTCATTTGGAATTGTGAAGGGGCCACGTTTGCAAAAACGACCATTCTGCTAACATAGCAATAAAAGAGTTCCTTGTCCGTTGATTTTTTTTTTTTTAGAAAACTTGTTTTGCAAAAAAAAGTCCACAAGAGTCAACCCTAACCTTAACCCTCCACAGGTACAAATGAATGCCGTCCAGGAATCATCGCAAACTGTCATAGAAATGGCTCGGATGCAGCTACGTAAGTGGTGGGGTGATTTAGATGAAGATGGCCAAGTTTGGGTAAAAGAGCAGTTGGGTCCCTTGGTAGACATCATGCACATCAAGCCACGAGAGCATTTAATTAAGGCTTTGGTAACCTTTTGGGATCCCGTTCACAATGTGTTCCGTTTCGCGGATTTTGAGCTCACTCCCACTCTAGATGAAATAGCTGGGTATATTGATTTCGGCCAAGAGTTAAGAAAGCAGCAACTCATATTCCCCAGGGCTCCCTCAGTGCACAAGTTCTTCGATCTTTTGAAAATTAGCAAACAAATGAGCAAGGACCGTGCAAGCAAAGGGAGTTGTTCTTTCTACTTCATGTATTTCAGGTTTGGACACTCAGCTGGGTTTGAAACACATGAGAAGGGGTTGAGTAACAAACAGGACAAGAGCATATGGCAAATTCATCGACGATTTGCTTTTATCGTGAAATTTCTTGGAATCATGGTATTTCCGAATTCTGAGGGTACAATAGACCTTCGTATGGCAAAAATTGCACAGGTCCTCGTCGACAAAAAAGATCACACACTTGTCCTATTAGTGCTGGCGGACATTTACCGGGCATTAACATTGTGCAAATCTGGGGGTCAGTTCTTCGAAGGCTGCAATATTCTTTTTCAGATGTGGATGATCGAACACCTTCGCTGTCATCTTAAGTTCATGAGATATGCTTCAGACGGGAACAATTTCATCAAAAGGTATGAGGAAAGGGTGGAAGATTACAAACCACCGGAAGGGTTTGAAGCATGGGTTTCCTATTTGAGAAAATTGAGAGCGGATCAAATTGAATGGACCATAGGATGACTCCTAATAACAGAAATCATCTACATGACCACTTCAAAGGGCTACTTGATGATGATGGGAGCGAGAAGTATACAACCATATGCACCACAAAGAGTTCTGAGACAACTGGGAAGATATCAGGTGATACCCGAAGAGGCAGACCTAAGCACTCAAGTCATTGAACTACACCCAGAAGCGACGATACCCGAGGCTTTAGTTCAAAGAGACTGGAATTGTTGTCGGTATCCGAAAAGTAACACCCAGGTGCCAGACCCAGCTAAGGGCGAAGTTGATCCCAATTATGCTGCTTGGTTCGAAAGGAGTTTTTATGTGTACAATGAGCCGGAGCCCGAGCCCGAACCTGTAAGGCCCGCCAAAAGGCTCCATGTTCAAGCTTTTGATGACAAAATTCAGGAAAGGTTAGCCTGGGGGGAAAAGGAAAAGGAATATCAGGCCACCATCCATGATCTACGAGAAGAGTTGAGAAATTTCACCTTCAATAATGATTTACAGGCACAAGAGGCCGAGGGTGAGAGGAGAAGATTGGTTCGAGAAAATGAAGCTCTCAGGGCCCAGGTTCGACAGCTGAAAATAGCAGCCGAGAATCCGGGCCGAAGCAGGAAAGATGAAAGGCTCATTTACAACCTTACTCAAAAGGTGTGTGACTATGAAGATGACCTGCAGAAAGCTGAGTCTAAACTAGCAAAAACACGAACGAGGTTGGCTAAAAATGCCGAGGGGCGTGCAACTTTCATTCAACAGATGCAACAAAGATATGAAAGAGGGGTCACACGTTGGGAAAAGGCGATTGGCAACCTCGAAGGTGAAATGGCTAAACAAGGCAAAAATTTTAAGGCCGAGAGAGAACATTGTTACGCCTTAATGGCGCGGTTGGAAGAGGACTTACAGCACTTGCAAGAGCAAAATCACGGTGCCACCCAGGTCTTAGAGGCTAGATCCCGTCAGATTGGCCGTTTGTTGCAAGAGAAGGCATCATGAGAGAGAGGGTTCGAAGGATTGCTGACTACATCACCATGAAATGCAGTGCCTGTAAGGACATGACAAGATCCATGTTTTTCGCCACTGTGATGATCTTTGTTCGTCAGATAATGGAAGAACTCTATCGGCTCCAAGATGACATGGCAAGTAGGCCCGCTGCAAGACCGGTTGGTGTTCCTAGGGCAGGGTTGGAGGCACTGATGTTTTCTTGATTGTATTTTCTTCCTTTTTCGAGTCTGTATTTTCATGTTTCGAGTCTGATTTCAATTCCTAGAAAAGGCCTGTCCTGAGTCTTAGAGTCCTAGAAAAAGTATGTTTTGAGTCTTTTGTAATTCAGTAAGATCGTATTAATGAAAATTTGAAAAAAAAACCACAAAAATTGTTCTTTTATTTTTTGCATTTACTTCTTGAACTACGTTATGATCTGATTCGCGCGGCGTCGTGATACGTAGGCAATCCTCATCGGATCCGGTCATGTTTTTTGTAAATAATTTAAATTAAAGAGGGAAAAAACCATAAGAAAAACCAAAAAGAAAGAAAAGAGAGGCAAAGAAAAACAGAAAAAAGGAGAGAAAGGAAAGAGAAGAGAGGAAAAAAAGGAATGTCAGATGAGGCAAGAAGAGAGAATTGGGGAAAGTAAGAAAAACCGGGATGAAACATGCCAACCATTGCGAAACATGTAAAAACACGTTTAACTGTATAGGTGCATCACACCCCAACGTGCGATTACATATGTGTTATTTGTTTCAAACTAACCAACTGATTGTCTACTGTCAAGTCCAGGTTCTATAGTAAAGTGGTTGGTTTTGTGGTAGTCTTGCTTCGCATCCATACTTCACGAGGTCGAAAGGTAGAGTTGAAATGTCTTCAAAAATCACTCTGCCAACAGTTCCTATCATGGATGAGAGTCCGATCTCGGGCATCCCGACTTCGGAATCGGCGGTAGCCGAGGAAAACAGGTTACTGCGTCTCCGCATGATGGAAATGTGGGACGCCTGGTCAAACGGAAGGGAGCCACCAAGCGCAATCCTCGGATTTCCCGAGCTTTTTCCTAGGGTAGGTGGAACCTCCAATGTCCCGATCAGTCACCCCAATACCCCATTCGGATATCCTACCATCTCGGCCCACTTTGTTGGAACACCTTCTGAGGTTCGCCCCCAGGTGTTAGCTTCAGGAGCGGCTTCAAATATTTTCACCGCTGCACCATGCTCAGCTACTACACAGCCTACGCTGCCCAGGCCCAGCTTTGACCCATCATCCTTCACCTTCCAAACACCATCTTTCCCACTGGAACCTGCACAGTTTCCCACCTATACTTACTCTCAACCACCCCGATATGAGTTCACTGCGGGGCAAGAAAAGACCACCAAAACTCCTGAGCAAGAAGAGATTGCGAGGAAGATGAGGAGTATGGAACAGAGTCTCAAAAGCATACAAGGCTTGAGTGGACAGAAAAGTGTATCCTATGCTGACTTATGCATGTTCCCTCATGTGCATCTACCATTGGGATTCAAAACCCCAAAATTTGAGAAGTATGATGGGCACGGTGATCCTATTGCTCATCTCAAGAGATATTGCAACAAGCTGCGAGGAGCCGGTGGAAAGGAAGAACTCCTCATGGCCTATTTCGGAGAAAGTCTGGTTGGCATCGCATCTGAGTGGTGCATGGACCAATATATATCCCGCTGGCACATCTGGGATGATCTTGCTAGAGATTTCGTCAGGCAGTTCCAGTACAACATTGATATTGCTCCAGATAGGAACTCATTGACAAACTTGAAGAAGAAATCCTCGGAAAGCTTCCGAGAGTACGCAGTTAAATGGCGTGAGCA
>NW_017673141.1:0-3524 GCF_001879085.1 Nicotiana attenuata
GACAATCGGAACGGGATTTATTATTAAGATTTCAGAGTCGCCACTTGGGAGATTAAGGGTGTCCCAAGTCACCAGTAGAATCCCGACCCGAGGAAACTATGACTCTGTTATCAGTCCGCAAACCAGAAATCCGAGTAAGGAATTCTGTTAACCCGGGAGAAGGTGTTAGGCATTCCCGGGTTCCGTGGTTTTAGCACGGTCGCTCAACTGTTGTGTTTGATTTTATCTGATTTCGAAACATGTCCAAACTCCTATGCTTTCATTAGTAAACCGCTTTTATTATTATTTATTTTAATAAGAATTGCAACGTCGTAAAAATGCATCTCGAACCACGTCGCACCAGTGCACCCGTGATTGTTAACACATTTCGACTTCGTTGAGATTTGGATTTGGGTCACATAAATGTGCACCCACTTTTAGGAAGGTAATATTATTAGAATACGCGCCTAAAGCAACTACGCGTTTATTATCTTTGGGGAAGACCGTGAAATTCGCTAAACGGTCCGCCCGAATTCTAAGTATTTTATATAACAATCATTGAGGACCCCGCAATTTATATTTTTATTTGGCGAGGCTCGTCTCATCGTGTTGATTAAAGGCCAAACTAGAGCAAACTACAATTTTCACTTGATTTGTTTCTAAAATAAAAGAAAAAGCCTTAATTATCTATCAACCAATTAGTTCATTAAGAGGCTTAAGTCCTAGGTCTATGATTTTCAGCTTACTAGTCCCAAAACAGCCCAATACGCGAGAGTGCAACTAAATTGGGCTTCAGGCCCAGATGAGGGCCAGAAGGCAGACAACCAGTGGTTGTCAAGGCTTCATGCCATTGGGCTGAACGAGCCCAGCAACAAGGCTTAGTTCGCTATATACTGATGGTGGAACAAAACTTGAATTCACAAAATCACCATGTCACAGCCATTTCACCCCTGATCAACACTTAAATTTAAGAACCAACTGAAGAGAAGATAACTAAAACTGGCGTGACCTATTAATTTCGGGCTACTGACCTAGAATTGTCAACCTTTACATTAAACATTTGCTTAGAACTGCTCAACATGACCAATCATCAGCTTCAACTCAATTGCAAACTTAAACTACGCATGGTTTTGAATTTTACATATACACTTGCTAGGCTAAACGAGTATTAACTATACTAAATTTAAAACTAAGTAACTACAAATTACATTAATACAGTTCAACCAGTCCAGTACTATGCATACTAACAATGCTAATCGAATCTCAATAAACTACTTGTCATGTCTGGTGTTGATAGCCACCTTAAGATTACTACAAATTGGAAATCAACACAGTCCAAATCGTTTTAAAGTCTTAGTATAGTCCACTGTTAATTACACTGGACGACCAACCATATCGCACAAAATCATTCAAACATAACAAAAATACTAAACAATGGATCCATGGCTTAAACTTCAGTTTCATTTCATTTCCAGCAGGCGACCTACAGTGAAACAAGAGCGAATGTGTACCTGATTTAGAAATACAAGGAGAAATAGGATAGGTCAGCAAACAATAAACACAGCAGCAGCAGTTCACTGATGCTTAGCACAGCTCAGAAAATAAGTCAACAGCCCAGAAAAATGAGATCAATGATCCAGGAGGAGTTCACAGCAAAATAAAACCAGGAAATCAGCTATAGATGACGTGAATAGACCACATATACTTGAAATTGAGCCCAGAAACTCCAGAAAAACCAATCAACACTGAGAAACACCAATAACAAATTGGGAACGCACCCCAAGTTACTTGCAAACACCTTTTGAAACTTGAGCACAGAACAGAAACCGAGCAAACTGATCTAATTCTGATTCCAGACGAACTAACAGTTGAGTTAAGAGCTAAAGTCTGAAAAATGACCAGTGTGACAGTTTTTTTTTTTTGATTTTTGGAGATTTTCTATTGTTTTTGTTTCTTAGAGTTTGAATTTCAAATCCTAGATCTGAAAATTGAAGAACACACTTTTGGGGAATTCTGGAGGCTCCCAACTTGTAGAATGCTTTTGGGGGATTTTTGATGGCTGAAAAACTTCTTGCACAAGGCAAATGAATGCCTATTTATAGGTGAACTTAGGGTCCAATTTCAGATTTTCATTTTACCCTTTAGTCCCTATTTTAATTCTATTTTTTAACCTTTATTTTCTGACTTGTTGCACAAGTAACTACACCTATTTTGTTGAAATCTGTACTACAGCCCATTGTAGAAGGGTCTAAACCCATTACAATTCCTATTCTACCCTTACTTCACTTCAACAATTACCAAATCTGATTAAACTACCCTTTTCCCATGCCTAGACTACCCTTAGCATCCCCTGAAATTACTGACCAAATCCAGCAGTCCCCTAAACCTAATTAAGGATCAGTTACATCAAAACAATTGATGGATTCCTATATTTCTAATCAGGAAAAACAAACTTAAACTAACAAAACAAACAGAAATTTAACTAACAAATTGTCATCTAATAAAACAATTAGAGATCCTAATTCTAACAAGTTTAGATCATGAACAAATTATTATTATTATTACTAAAACTAATCAACTAACAGAAAGTTCTATTACTTAAGCTATCATTTAAACATTTAACAGAATCAAATCAAGATTAAAATAGTGACAATTAAACTAGAAGATCAAAACCAAATCAATCAAGGATAATGAAGCAAAGAAAATTTGAAACTCCTAGAATTAACCAAATCAGAATTATGCACCATTGCAACTGAAACTAACCTAATTGCTACATTAAAAGTCAGAATTAATAGGAGATTGATAAAAAAAAAAACAACCAACACAGGAAAACAATCGACGACTAAACCTAATTGTTGAATTCGGACTGAACACGAAAAAACACATGCAAACAAAAATTAAACAAAGAAAGGAAACTGTTGAAGAAAAACTTATCTAGGGTTCCGCCGTAAAACTTAAAATCGAAATTCGAACTGTCCCGGTCACATTTGAGCCAAGCGCCCATGGGGGTCTGCTAGGGGAAGACCAGGCGGTCTTATGGTGTTAATCTGAGCTCGATTGGGTTATTTTGGACTTTGGCCGGAAAATTTCAATTCAATATTCGAGACGCTCCGGACAGATTCGAGGGACGGGGTTTGGGGGGTTTTGGAAAGAGGGAGGTAAAAGGCGGTTATGTGGTGTTAATTTGGGGTGGTTTTGGGACGAAGGTTTGCGTCATGGCCGGAAAAAGTTTTNGGGATTCGAGACAAACTAAGATGGGGGTTGGAAAGAGGAGAGGAAGGTGGTTCTAGGGTGTAATTTTGGTGGCGTTTGGAACTCCGCCGCCGGCGAAGACGATTTCCGGCGGCGGTTACGGTGGTGTTACACAGGGTCTGGTTTGGGTATATCGGAGACGACGACCTGGAGGTGGGGTGAGGGTATCCGACCGTTAAATATTAATTGACCCACAGTTGAGAGCCGTTGATCTATTGTACCTCGACGGTCTAGATTTGTTTGGCACTAAACGACGTCGTTTTTAGGTGAGGGGTAGGGCCGGACCGGGTTAG
>NW_017673141.1:4402-82031 GCF_001879085.1 Nicotiana attenuata
ACTAATTAATGACCTTAAAATTTATTTAATAACTATTTTGACGATAATTTCACAGACTAAACAATAAAACGACATAAAGTGAACTATTTTTGTCATTTTCTTCATATCCTATTCTAAAACAAATTAACCCCTAATTAATTCTAACCATGAAATTAAAACCTAAATACAAATGCGTATTTTTGTATTTTATATGAATAAAGATGCACAAATACAATGCAAACAATTAACACAAAATGACACCAAAATTCACCAAAATTGTAAAGACAATAATAAAAAAAAAACAAAATCGTTTTTGTTTGAATTTTGGGAATAATTTGCTTAGGGAAAAAATCACGTGCTCACAAGTGGGCCACTAAGAATTCCAAGATATTTAAATATATCTGCACCATGTGCATGAATTGAGAAAGAGGTTCACAAAGATAGAATTCCGACATGTGCCCAGAATTCAGAATGAGTTTGCCGACGCCTTGGCCACTTTGTCATCCATGATACAGCATCCAGATAAGAACTACATTGATCCCATTCCGGTGAGGATCCATAATCAGCCGACGTATTGTGCTCATGTTGAGGAAGAAGCGGATGGAAAGCCTTGGTTCCACGACATCAAAGAATACTTATCAAAAGGAGAGTACCCGGAGCATGCAAATCACACTCAGAAATGCACACTCCGGAGACTGTCAAATCACTTCTTCCACAGCGGAGGGAACTTGTACAGAAGAACTCCTGATTTGGGCCTACTAAGATGTGTTGACGCAAAGGAAGCTTCTAAGCTACTTGAGGATGTGCATGCTGGGACGTGTGGTCCCCACATGAATGGTTTCCTCTTGGCTAAGAAGATACTCAGGGCAGGTTACTTCTGGATGACCATGGAGACGGATTGCATTCAGTATGTCCGCAAATGCTTTCAATGTCAAGTGCATGTCGACATGATAAAAGTGCCGCCAAACGAGCTCAATGCAACAAGCTCACCTTGGCCATTTGCCGCCTGGGGAATGGATGTTATTGGTCCAATTGAGCCCACTGCTTCAAACGGGCACAGGTTTATTCTGGTCGCCATCGATTATTTCATAAAATGGGTCGAAGCTGCGTCTTACAAAGCTGTAACCAAGAAGGTCGTCGCAGATTTTGTCAAGGATCGTATCGTCTGCCGATTCGAAGTTCCCGAGTCCATTATTACTGACAATGCCGCCAACCTCAATAGCGATCTCATGAAATCTATATGTGAAGCTTTCAAAATCAAGCACAAGAATTCAACAGCCTATAGACCTCAGATGAATGGACCCGTAGAAGCCGCCAACAAAAACATCAAGAAGATACTAAGGAAAATGGTAGAGAACCACAAACAATGGCATGAGAAGTTACCCTTTGCCTTGTTGGGGTACCGCACCACGGTTCGCACATCAACCGGGGCAACTCCTTACATGTTGGTTTATGATACCGAGGTTGTCATCCCAGCCGAAGTGGAGATTCCTTCTCTAAGAATAATACAGGAAGCTAAACTCAGCGACGCAGAGTGGATAAGAAGTCGCTATGAACAATTGGCCCTTATCGATGGAAAGAGGATGAATGCAGTGTGTCACGGCCAACTTTATCAGAACAGAATGTCCAGAGCTTTCAACAAAAGAGTCAAACCAAGGTAGTTCGCACCAGGGCAGCTGGTATGAAGAAAATCTTCCTGCATCAAGATGAAGCCAAAGGGAAATTCTCTCCCAACTGGCAAGGTCCGTACATGATTCACAGGGTACTAACAGGAGGAGCACTCATACTTGCAGAAATGGATGGAGAAATCTGGCCAACAGATCAATTCGGATGCGGTCAAGAGATATGCTTAGATTGTTTTACATTTTCTCATCTAATGTAATTGAACTACGCTTGACCTGATTCCCGTTTAAGAGGGGATACGTAGGCAGCCTTATGGGTTCGGTCATATCATAATAAAATTTTCATCCCCCCCCCCCCCAAGATCAGAAATTGGGGCAAAATTTTGAGAAGGACCCTCAAAATTCCGGAGCAAGTCCGGCCGATGCCAACATATATCAGACGGTCAGAAATCAGTTAAGAAACTGGGGCAGAATTTTGAGAAGGATTCTCAAAATTCCGAGGGGATTCAGAAAAACCTATTGTCTGCAAACAGTCAAAGATCATCTACCAAACTGGGGCAGAATTTTGAGGAGGACCCTCAAAATTCCGATATGAGAGAGTTGCAATGCCTCTGAAATGTGTCACAGTCGCTAGTTCGTCCAAAATGTGTGATATTTCACTGTGTTTTTTTAATAATAACTCTATTTTTCATCAACAATTGCATATTTTCGAAAACTCTATTTTCATTACAGTCAGGTATCACCCAGGGGAACTCGAAAGGCTTTCAGAACGGAGCAAAGCAAAGCCAACCAACAGAAGCACGAACTAACCTTCCCCCACAAAACTTACAATTTTTCTTTGAACGCAGGCACATCTGACGTAACGATAACATCCGTGTAGCAAGATCGCTATCAATCACTGAACACATATCCAGCTAAGACATATGCTACCCTTATTTGCTTCTTGCCTTTTGCATGGGACTAATCCATGTCCCGTATATTTGCATGAGTCTAATCCTTGACTCCCTGTTTGCATGAGTCTAATCCTTGACTCCATGAGGCTAATCCTTGCCTCCATATTTCCATGAGGCTAATCCTTGACTCCATCTTGCATGAGGCTAATCCTTGCCTCCATACTCGCATGAGGCTAATCCTTGCCTCCATCTTGCATGAGGCTAATCCCTACCTCCATACTTATGCAAGTCTAATCCCTGATTCCCTATTTTGTATGAGCCTAATCCTTGACTCCATGAGGCTAATCCCTGCCTCTGTGTTTACATGAGGCTAATCCTCGCCGTCTGCATGGAACCAAGCAATGTCCCTCTTTGCACAAATATTGCTCTATTTTTTGTGCTATTTATTTGCTTTTCGATTGGGCTAAGCTCTGCCCTCGATTTCACAAGACTAAGCCTTGTCTTGTTAACATCATATTACTGCATATCTTGGGCTGGAATATCTCCAATCTATCCGAAGGCGTCATAGTCTAAAGCCATCATCCTCATAGCCGGAAGACACCATGCCATGGCCTAAGGATCTCTCAAAACTTGCATATCATTATTCAAAGGCGTCATGGTTCGGAGGCACCATTTTCATGGTCTGAGAACATGATTTCATGGCCTGCGAATCCCTCACTAAACAATTCATAGCCCAGGACATCACGGTCCAAGGACGTCATCTTTAATCGTCCAAAGACAACTTTCATAGTCCGAAGGGAATTTGCATCACGTTTAAATTTTTGCAAATACGTGTTTGTAGCATCTTTTATCTGCAGGTAGCCAGTGAGCAACTGCTATCCTAGCAGGAGCGTTCTCGCTCCAGTTCCCTCCAACTGTCACAAACCGTAACCACTCCCCATAACTGCTTCGGCATCGCGTTTTTGTTCTTGCAATAATTTCATCGGCATTTCCGCAGATAAACCCAGAACTATACCTGGCCTGATTCCTGTAAAAACAGGGATATGTAGGCAGCTCGAAGACCGGAGTCCGGCCATGTCTTTCAAAACATCTCGTCCGGTCAAAATTGGCCATCATTTCTTTACCCGAAAACTCTTTCATCCTCCCCGGGTAAAAAGGGGCAGCTGTTGGTACCCAATTTTTCCATATATATATACATATATTATTCATAAATACTTTCAAAATAGCATATATATGCATATACAAGCATGCACAAGGTTTTTATAATTTTTTCCACAATTTTAAATTGATTTATCTCCTTCCCTTTTATTCATAAAATCCTCAGTAATTATCCCTCAAATTATTCTTATGATGATATAGTAATTTAATTTCTATATTTATGCCAAAATATGGTTAAAATATTTTTGTGCATTTTTATAGTTGCATTTTGTATTTTCAAAGCTAAATTGCATATAATTGCAATATTGGCCTTANTACACGCCCCTTCTCTCTAGTAATATTAGGTCAAAATTCGTTTTATTTCTCTCTGTATATATATAACACATATTTGGATAATCACTCCTTAAATTTCACTCCTCAAATTCCCCAAACCCCAATTTCTAGTTTTTGTTCCCTAAGTAATTGTAATCAAAATTCTATTTTGTTTCTCTCTTTGTAATCAATTTCTAGATTGGGGCATACACAGGTGAGAGAAGGCACAGGGTAATTGGAGACGAGAAAGAACTCACCGGCGAGAATTCCCGGTGGTCGGAGGAAACGGGAAAAGCATGATGATTTTTATGTTTGAATTTTATTTTTATTTTTTATTTTAATTATTTTTAATTTACCATGTGACATGGCATCTACAAATTGTTATTTTCTGACGTGGCAGCCAACGTGGAGGAGATTGTAGCCTCCTGTCATAAGCGTTTATTATATACGGTTTGAAGGAGTATAAAGGTTCAATTGGCAAATTGTTAAGTTTGGGGACCGGCATGACAAAGTGGCACAAGTATAGGTGCTATTTAGGCCATTCTGCCAAATATATATGTTAAATCATTTTAGTATATAGAATTATTTTTCAGAAACTATTTATTATTTATTATAAATTATATAGGGGAAAACTGCTATTTAAAATATAGCTAGATTTACATTTCAATTGTAGCCTAAATTAAACCCAACCCCAGCCCAATTTCATATTAAACTACCCGACCCAAACCCTGAACCCGCCTACCCGACCCAGCACCAATTAAATCCTGGCCGTTGATCTCTCAGATCAACGGCCCGTATTAATCCTTTCCTTTTTTAATTCCAACGACCCCCTAACCATATCTCATTTCCAAATTCCGCCGCCTCTGTATTCTCTCATCTCTCAACCACTCAACCTAACCCTAGCTCTTCTCAACCGCCGACCTTCTTCTCCGGTCTTCTCCGGTGATCTCCCTTCAACTCCTAAGCCTCCAATGGTTCCTCTATTGCCATGCTCACCTTCTTTGAGGTCTTCAAGGGCCCTGGGCCACGCCGACTTGCATCTAGGGTTTGCTATTGCCTGTTCTTGCTTACTTCAGTGTGATTTCAAGCGAAATCACAATGTATTTGGCACGACCCTTGAGATTTTAGACAGGTTCTTTCATCTCTACTCGGGTTTCTTCTGAAAGCCCTAATTTTTGCTTACATCTCGTAGATCAGTACAATTTTTAAACGATTTGAGTCTGTTTCTTTGATGTTTTACACCATCCTTGTAACTCTTTACAAGAATCATCGATTTCAAAGTGTTTTTACCTTCTTCTCAAATTAGGGTTTCGGAACTTCTTCCAAAACTTTGTTTAAACCGATTCTTTATGTTTAAAACTTCTATCACTTGCATATTTCGACTGATTCTATGATTTTACTACCTCTTCAACTTGCCTATCTTGAAAACCTTAATTTTTTAGTTCTAATCTTGGGTTTCTGAGTTTTGTTTTGATAACGTGTTCAGTTAATCTATATGTTCCTGTGATTTTGTGATTTTACCCTATGATTGCTTGTTAAGGTTCCTAATTATGGCTATCCCTGCCTATTGCGTGATTTTACCCTATTTTGTTCACCAATGTTTCTGATTCTCCACTTCTCCTGCCTATATCGTGCTTATTCTACTAATTCAGACTATGCTATACATGAATCCCTAAGTTATATATGATTTTTGCCCTACTCGACCTCTTAGAGTTCTGGTTTTGCTTACTATGTTCTTGTTCTTATAAAGATGTGCTAAATCAGTGCTATTTTCTACTTTTGAATCCTTGAATCTTTATGATTGATCTTTCACTGATTTCGCATGATATCTCTACTGATTTTTAACCTTGTAAAATATTTTTTGACCTTATTCTACGGCCAATTATGCTATTAATTGATTTCGTAAGTCTTTTCTTGATTGAAATATGCTGAACCTACCCTCTATTACATGTGTGTACTTGTACTATGCAGAAAATATTTCCTTATTTATTATGCTCAGCCTTATATGATTTCCTTCCTTACTTGCCACATGTTTATTACCGTTTGAAGTTGACTACTCAATTAAAGGAGTACTTACCATGATTTCGTGACTGATTGATTCTGAGTCCCCATAATTACTGATGAACTTTGATTTTTACCTTATTTGATACCTGCTTTCAAACTATATATACACACTCTTTCATTAACACCACACACGAACACTTTGGTTCAAAAGCTCTCTCTCTCTCTCACACTTAAAACTTTCTGCTCTTTGTGCTACTTGCTCTTATTCTGAGTTAGCCGGCTACAAGCCAAGGCTAACTATTATGCTCTCCTGCTCCTTCACTTTTGCTTAATGTCCTCTTTACTGGTATGTTCTAGTTTTAATTCAAGTTTCAACAACATGGTTCTTTTATTGCTTCAGTTCATCTTGTCTCTAGTTTGCTTCTACTTATGGTTTTGCTGTGAAACTTCTAGTTAATGTGATTGCATAATTGGCATATTATGAACCCCCTTCCTTAGGATCAGTATGAGCATGTTCCCCCTTTATGTAGTCTGTTTTTGCACTATCTGGTTTATGGTATGAATCCCCTCTATGTAGTCTACAGTCTTGACTTGTATGATTCTGGAATTGGTCTTAAATCATTTGGATCCTACTAAATCCCCTTAAGTGTTGCTGGTTTTGTGACTGTGCTTGATCAGTTGTGTTTGAGCATGTCTATACCACTTCTTAAGACCTTGGCTGGTTCTGTGTTTACAATCATGTGTTCTATGTGTTCCCAATCCCCATCACCCTTGTGTGTAGTTTCTTTCCTCTTGGTTTTTGTCCTGTGAATATTGCTGATGTGATTTTAGATTCCATGTTTGATGTACTGTTGCTTGATCATGTAACTCTCTCTTTTCAAAGTTGTTTTACTGCATGACCCTCTCTTTTATTCTACGAAACTGTTTCAAACAAGTCTCGTTTAACACTGTTTTCTTACTAAAACCCTTTCAAACTATGTCAAGCACTCTCACTCTACTCCTAGGTCAATAGGTTCTGCCTCCTCCAGTATGTGCACTGCCTTAGGATCCTCTTGAGAGCCCTCTGAACTCTGGCATACTGAGGCTGGCCCTTCCAAACTGCACTTATTTAATTTGGTTACCAAGTCTAGGTGTAAGCACTGCCCGGGATCCTTGAGATCCTTAGGGAACTTTAATGCACCTGGACTACGACATTGTCTATGGAATTTGGGCATTTGAGACTATTGGAGGCTTTGGAAATCTGGGCCTAATTGAAGGCTCCCTATGGAATAGCTTCTTATTTTCTTATTTACGTATGTAATTCATTCATATGGTCTGTAATAACTTGTAAACAAATATTGGGGTAATTAGTGAAAAGGGGAGGGTAGTTACATGTTTGTGAGGTAATACGGGTAGAAACCATGCCTATAGGACTTTACATTTTGATATGATTGCCTTACCAAGTAGAAAATATGCCTATAAGATCTTCACATCTTGTCATGTTTGTCTCACCATGTTAGAAATCATGCCTATAGGTTTCAAGTGATTCATAATAGAGATCATGTTTATAAGTCTTAAAACTAGTTTCACAAGTAGATGCCATGCCTATAGGATATAATTTAACTCAGCCAATGTTATAATAAGGGTTTACATGTTTTGCATGCCTGCAAAGTTTCTGAAATCAGTATTAAACTTAGATTTTATGCCTATAAGGAATGCCACCAGAAATTATGTCCGTCGATCTAAACCAGTTTAAATCAATCTAGTCTACATTTAGTTCACTTCTGAACTGGTCTAATTAATGATTTATATTTCTTGAAACGAGTTCTTTTAAAAAACCTGCCTTAATCTATTATTAGACAGCATGCCCATAGGGATTTAAAGGTCTGTTTTAAAATCTGCCCTGTTTTACCTTAAAATGTATTCATCAGTATTCCGCGTATAGGCAAGCCTGTAGGGCATTTTCAAAACTTGCAATCCTGAAACTATTTCCAGGACTTAGTGTTTTTTCTGATCCTAAAAGGTTTTTTAAAACCAATAGGCAACTGCTAGGGTCATTACTCCTGAGTTTATAAAATAAATTGCTTGCCTTCTGCATATTCACCTAGACATCCTGCCTCAGGATACTGTTTAATAAAGAGCCCTTAATTGTGCTTGAGTCGTGCTGTTTATGTGCCTTATTTGAGAAGGAAACTTTGAGCCTCTAATTGCTCCTTTTTATCTTATGTGCTAAAAGTCTTAATTGTTTTGCCTGTCGCCTTAGAATTTTCACCTTTAAAACCTTAGGGGTCTGTCTAGAACCACCTATAGGTAGAGGTCCTAAATCCCTCCAGGACCATTAAGAAGGGACGGGTAGCAGCACGCAATAGAGATCGCTGACCAAACACTCGCTTTGCATGACCACTAAGGGGATGGGAAGAGTAGATATGGGATATGATGACTAGGCGCTAATGTCACGTGTAGCCCCTCATCGAGGAGTATTACCGGACATTGTGTGGGATGATCCTATAGGCTAACCAACCTAGGACCCCTCTCCCAAACTCTCTTTACTCGAAGCTTTACTTTCCTGCACACAACTTGGCCTACAATTATTTGCTTCAATTGTTTGTTTATGGAGTAATTTGTGAATATAAGTTTGGCCGGGACCCACAGTTGTGGACCAAGAGGGGTGCCTAACACCTTCCCCTCGAGGTTATTTCGAGCCCTTACCCTAATCTCTGGTAATGCAAACCAATCCAAGAGTTAATCACTCTAGGTGCCCTAACGCACCATAATCCGTTAGGTGGCGACTCTTTAAATATCCAATTCCCAAAAGGAAATGAGTTATCACACCCCATAGAATGTTGAAACCCGGACCTCTCTCCGTGAGGAGGGAAAAAAAAGGGGGCGCGATAGTAACACATATCAAATACGTCACCTGGGGGTAGTTTCCCCCTCACAGAGTTAGACAGGAGACTTAACTCGCTCCGAAGTTCCATAATCGGCTCCAAAGCCTCTCTAACACCTCAAACCGGTGCTCTTCGCTCCAAAACTAGTCAATCAATGTGCAAATCCATAAATATACTCTAATACTCATAATAAATTAATTTATAAGAATTTCCAACTCCGCTCAAAAAGTCAGTAAGGTCACCCTTGGGCCTACGTGCCTGGACTCCGAAAATTTTGAATATAATCATTACCCATAACACCACAAACTCAAATATATAATTTATTCTCAATTCCATGTCAAATTTTGTGGTCAAATCCCAAAAATATCAATTTCTAGGTTTTCTACCAAAAGCTCAAATTCTACAAATTTCCATATTTAAACCCATGTATAAACCATGTATTTAACTTGTAATAGGTGAGAATCACTTACCTTGTGTTGTTTGATGAAAATCTTCCCTTGAAGCTCTCCAAAAATCACCCAAACCAAGAGAGAAATGAGTGAAATGGGCAAAAATCCCGATTTGAAACAATCTGCCCAGGCCCGTCCTTCTTCACGATCGCAGGAATACCTTCGCGATCGCGAAGGCTAAAAATTCTCCCTCCACATTTTTCCTCTATGCGTTCGCGACCCAATGGACGCATTCGCGCAGCCTTGTGTCCCCTACCCTTCGCGTTCGCGGTCCACGAGCAGCATTTGCGAAAGCTTAACGTCTGGCAGCCCCCAACTCCCCTTCCTCTTCGCGTTCACGTCCTTCAGCTCGCGTTCGCGTAGGCATCACCAGCTTTTGCCCCGCGTTCGCATCTCCTTCATCACATTCGCGATGGCCAAAACCCAGTAACCCCAAAATTCCTCTTTGCGAACGCATAAGAACCTTCGCATTCGCGAAGGAGGAAACCAGAAACCAGCACAACAGTGATAAAACAAGGAGAATCTACCCGAAACCACCCCTAACTCACCCGAGGACCCCGGGACCCTGTCCAATCACACCAACCAGTTCCATAACAGAACATGAACCTGCTCGAGACCTCAAATCACATCAAATAACATCCAAATTACGAATCGACGACCAAATTCCTTCTTTAAACTTTCAAACTTCTAAACTTCGACGAACGCATCCTAATCATATCAAAATATGCGGAATGATGCCAAACTTTATGCACAAGTCACAAATCACGATATGAACCTCTTCTAATGCTCGAAACTCCAAACGGACATCGATAGAATAAAAATACACTTTAAACCAAACTTATGAAATTTTAGAACTTTCAAAATGCCAACTTTCTACAAAAAGCGCCGAAATATTCCCGGACCACTCGATACTCAATCCGAATGCCAAGTCCGAAACCATCATACGAACTTATTGAAACCTTTAAATTCTGATTCCGAGGTCGTTTACTCAAAAGTCAAACCTTAGTCAATTCTTCCAACTTAAAGCTCCCAAATTTAGAATTTTCTTCCCAGATTAGCTCCGGACTTCCCGAAATTCAATTACGACCACACGTACAAGTCATAATACCTGAAGTGAAGCTACTCAAGGCCTTAATCTGTTGAACAACGCACTGGAGCTCAAAATGGCTGGTCGGGTCGTTATATTCTCCCCCACTTAAATATACGTTCATCCTCGAACATGCTAAGAACTACTCTGGAGGTTCCCAAAATCACTATTTAACACCTCGTGCACCTGCCCGTGCTGCCACAATCCAGTTGAGTATATCAGCTTGAGCCAAACTGAAGATTCTCCCTTGTTATTTAGTCAATAAGCCATAGAACCAATTCCAACCTTCGAATTTCTCTACGAAACCTGATTCTAATATTCGAACATCGTATCAATCACTACTCACTGTACCAAAACATCATCATATACCTTTGCTGAATTCACACCATGCGCCGCATAATTCACATGACCATAATAACATCCTCCGACAACAATAGTTGCAATTCCACGAATCTGATGCCCACAACACACCTCATGACACATATATGTCTTGTTCCAACTCTCAAAATACTGCCACGATGGAAGAGATGCTAAAAACTAATAACCACCTGCCGAATCAACAAATCATGGAGTCTCTCCTCCTAACAAGAACCATTACCTTATTCTGAACGAAACAACAACATTTGCTCTTTAATATACCTTATATAAATCTGATTGCACTGATTTAAGGTCCAATAATCTCGTCTCACCTGGTACAAGCTGCTCAGGCAATAAGCCAAATTAAACACTGACAAGAATCTCATATGACACCCACAATACGCCAACAAGCCACAACTCGAATGTGATGTATAAGGAAAACGAACTCTGGAAAAAGAACCACCCAGCCCGCGTAAAGAATAAGACGGTCGAGCAGACACTATGATCCTTCTCCGAGAATGAGAAACAAAATACACAATAATAAATATACAGAACTGTACTCAAAATCTCACTGTTGTGGCATGCAACCCGATCCACACATGATACCGTTACAGCGTGAGCGTGATCCAAACAATGATACTGTTGCGGCGTGCAACCCAACCCAAACAGCATACCCACGGCGGCGCGCCACCCGATCCACACCTGACAATAAATAAGGAAGTACCCATCAAACCATAATACTTATATCTACAAAAAACCCGATTATCAACCACAAGCACACCAAGTGCAAAAATTACAACCCCGGGGAGACGGATAGCGCTATACGCTACAAAGCCCAAGCACAATTAAGGTGCGATAAATAACTTGCATCTCGAGAGCCATCCTGCTCATATAACACCACAAGCTACACGGGACCACAACACATGTGTGAATAATCAAGCCGTCTCAATCTGAAATAGCTCCCGCAGTCCACAACTAAAGGAATAGAGCACTTTTCTGGCATGAACTCTCACATTAGTGATACTACCAGAATCTCCATACTCATTTCCAATCTTTAGCGATCAAGTGACTAACATGTCACACTAATACAATTTTTCCGTGGGATACGCTCCCACGACCTTCTGCACCAAGTAGCAAAGTCTGCACCTCCACCGCAAACCGTACTGATTCTGTTAAGAATTCGCAAATCAATACAAAATGCCTCTTCCACAGAACACCATTCTTTGGCGACACTAAGATAATGCCAGTTTACTCTGAACATCTACATTATTCTCTACTCATCCGAGCTCGTGACATTCTTATCAACACCGAGCCGCAACCCTGATCCTCAACTTTAAACTCCCATGCCGCTCACTACATCGATGATGGCGCAATGCGAGAGTACAAGAATTCATCATAACTCCTAATGTAACGACCCGGCCGGTCGCTTGGAGAATTTACGCCCCGATCCCTTATTAACTGCTTCCCTAGTATCTTTTTCTGCTAATGTGACTTGCCGGGATGATTCATTTTGAGTTTCGGAGTGTTTTGGGACACTTAGTCCCTAAATGAGAGATTAAGTCTTAAAATTTAGACCGTAGTCGAAACAGTGTGAAGACGGCTCCGAAATAGAGTTCCGTCGATTTCGTTAGCTCCGTTGGGCGATTTTGGACGTAGGGGCATGTCCGAATTGTATTTTGGAGGTTCGTAGCTTATTTAGGCTTGAAATGGCAAAAGTTAAATTTTTAGAGCTTCGGGCCGGTAGTGGAATTCTTGATATCCGGGTAGGAATCCGGTTCCGGAAGTTGGAGTAGGTCCTTAGTGTGGAATATGACTTGTGTGCAAAATTTGAGGTCAATCGGATGTGGTTTGGTTGGTTTCGGCATTAGTTGTAGAATTTTGAAATTTCAAGTTCATTAGGTTTGGGTTGGAGGATGAATTGTGTTTTTAACGTTGTTTGAGGTGATTTGGGGGCTCGACTAAGTTTGTATGGTGTTTTAGGATTGGTTGGTATGTTTGGTTGAGGTCCCGGGGCCTCAGGTGTGTTTCGGATGCTCAGCGGGTGAAAACTTTAGACTAGTAGGATTTTCAGGTGTGCTGGTTTTGGTGTTTTTGTACCTGCGGTAGGGAACCGCAGGTGTGGGGCCGCATATGCGGACGACCAAGCGCAAAAGCAGATTTTGGGAGGAAGTCTGGGGTCTCAGGTGCGACGGGAGTTCCGCATCTGTGATGCCCGCAGGTGGGAGTGAAGGAACACAGGAGCGGCCTGGGACCGCAAAAACGGACGAGAATCCGCAGGTGCGCACGCGCAGGTGCGACCTCTTGATTGCAGAAGCAGATGAGGTGCATTAAGTGGAAAGCCACACCTGCGATGGAAATTCCACAGGTGCGGGATCCGAGATGCGGTCCTGGTATCGCAGAAGTGGAAATCGCTGGGCAGAAAAGGGGATTACGAGGATTTGAAATTCATATCACAAAAATTCAATTTGGAGCTCGGTGGAAGGCAATTTTTCGAGAGAATTTGAAGGAGAGCTATTAATCCATAGTTGTTTTCTTTATTAAATTAAGGAATTGGAGCGAGGAAGTTGGGAAATAGGGGGAAAAAGATCCCAACCAAAAATCTGAGATTTGATGGGGATTTAGGCTTCGGATTTGGATGATTTTTGCACGAGTGATCTAGTGATTGAATGGGTGTTCATTATTTGTGACTTTTACCCGACTCCGAGACGTGGGTCCGGGGAGGATTTTTGGGCATTTTTATATTTTCTTGCCTTAGCCATGATTTCATTAGCTAAATTAGTTGCTTGTATCTATATTTACGATATCTAATTGATTTGATTAGATTTGGGCCACTCAGTGTTGGATACTCGTGGCAAGAGCGTAATTTCGGATTTATTCGAGCTTGGTTCGAGGTAAGTGGCTTGCCTAACCTTGTATGGGGGAACTCCCCTTAGGATTTGTGTACTGTTTGTTATATGAGCATTGTGTACGTGAGGTAACGAGTGCGTACACGGGCTATTTGTTGAAAAACCCCGTTTTCGTTAAGCAAATATTTATTTTTCTTTACTTGAGCAATACTAGTATATGTTACTATCTGGTTTAGCTTAGGAAAGCATGCCTATGTGCCTTAACTGTCTTAACTGCCTATTTGAACTCTGTGCAGTATGCTTAGTGGAAATTACCTGTCTTCTTGATATGAACTTAGTCTAAACTGTAGAATTCCTTGTTGAAATTGTTGTTTATGCTGATTGAGTTGCATATTTACTTTGGGAGTACGGAACAGTATTCCGGAAGATCCCTCTCCATGTTTATGTTTGGGACTACGGGACGGTATCCCGGGAGATCCCCCTGTACTGTATATTTACTTTGGGACTACGGAATGGTATTCCGGGAGATCCCCCTACACATTTATGTTTGGGACTACGGGATGGTATCCCGGGAGATCTCCCTGCACATTTACGTTTGGGACTACGAGACGGTATCCCGGGGATCCCCTGTTGTTATTTATGTGTACTGAGCTGTGTTTCTTTCTGTGATTTCATTCTCGTTAAATTTTAGTATTCATCTTTACTGCGATATTTCATTTTGTATTATTTTGTTATATATATACCAGTAGGGCCCTGACCTGATCTCGTCACTACTAGACCGAGGTTAGGCTTGGCACTTACTAGGTACCGTTGTGGTGTACTCATGCCCTCTCCTACACATATTTTTCGTGTGCAGATCCATGTACCTAGCATCAGTTACATTACTAGTGAGGCGAGACGACTGTAGAGACTTCGAGGTATATCTGTCATGTCTGCAGACCTAGGAGTCCCTCTCTACTCTTCCTCAAGTTAAAGACTTCTTGTATTTTCTTCTTGTATTAGACTGTGGAGTATGGGAGTACTGTGTCTCTTCTTTAGCTTGTGACTTATGACATTCCGGGATTTGGGAGAGTTATAAATACTGTTCGGAAGTGATTATTGTATATGCCGAGCGGCATCACATTTCTTTGTTTAAAATTTACTTCTAGTTGATAGTTTTCATGTTTTGTTCCTTTATCCGCAAATGTTAGGCTTACCTAGTCGTAGAGACTAGGTGTCGTCACGACAGGTTCACGGAGGGAGAACTAGGGTCGTGACACCTGAACTACTAGTAGAATAAATACTTCATTGGCTAGAAAACTTTTCACTTAGCTCATTTCAGAAGAACCAATGAAACACGCAACTGAATTCCCAAACTGCAGAAAATACAATCCTCAAGTCATGATCTGAACTGCCATGACTCTTTCGGAATCCATTTACACCATGAAGCCATTTGAGTCAAATACCTCCCAGATCAATCAAATGGTGGCTGCCAAGCCTGCACGTACAACCACAAATCACACGTATAACTTCACACGCCGAAGGAACTGATCATTACCACAATCATGCTGATTCAACCATTACCAACCGAGCCAAATTCTTCCAGTTCACTCTTGCCTTGCCTTACAAATATTACTAGCTCCATTCAAAAATCATAACAAAACTCAACAAAAATCCTCACGAGTGACCTACTTCACGAGACCCTCTCGTCTGAATACCTACGAATTATCTCATACCTTCCTCATGCGCACAATGGCATATCCAACTGGTACACCCATTTTGCAAGACCTTCCGCGAATCCCAAGCTATTTCTTTCTTTCCCCCCATATTGCACTACATATCCGATGATAACATAGAACACTCCAAGTCCATTTCATAATCTAGTGAAAAAACTCGATCCTTAACCACACAATGGACCTGAAATCCTTAGGCACTGCACTCTAATTCTTGAACCCACTAGGACCACTGTTGAGAGTCTCCCACTCTGACTTGGTCCCGTGTATAAGCAAAAATCTAGTGCGTTGTTAGCACGTGAGCACCCTATCAAAGAAGCACCCAATTGAATTCTTTTCCTTGTACACTACACCCACAAGAAGCATAAACT
The DNA here is from genome assembly GCF_001879085.1 of Nicotiana attenuata. Lineage (NCBI taxonomy): Eukaryota > Viridiplantae > Streptophyta > Magnoliopsida > Solanales > Solanaceae > Nicotiana > Nicotiana attenuata. The sequence goes on from NW_017673141.1 coordinate 20,060, forward strand.
CCGAGTCTTCCCAAAACCCGAACATGAATCGATAATGCCAAATACAGCACAGATTCCTCAAATCATTTGCTCGAGTTACCACTAATGTTTTCTTTCCTTAGTCATAATAACCCACCAATACACCGATAACCAGAAACCGCACAAGAAGACAACCACGCGATGCAATCGTAGACGGTAGGGCTCCCCCATGTAGCTTGAATCTATAATTACATAACCCTGGAACCCACCAAGATTTCTCCTTTCCTATTACCAAGATCCGCACAATTAACCTGCCAAATTTCTTGTAGTTTCTTATTAAACTTTTCATGAACATTTCGAATTATCAGCCATGATCGCCTGTTCGACCTCTTGCTCGATAGTAAGTAGGATCCTTCGTAAAAACTTCATCAAATCACGCAACCGCTAACCTGCCCATAGGAATAACCCGCCCGTGGAATTCCATGCCGACATCATCCAACGGCGCTGCAATGGGTACAACTACTACGTAATCAGTAGGCCTTCCTAGGACCGTGCTTATCCACCAGTTGTACAAGTCTGTTCATTTCCCATTGACATCAACTGAAAGTATAACAATACATTCCAAACTCAAAGTCATATTGCATCCCAAAACGATAATCAAGTTTTCACACCCCTCTTCATTTCAAGCAAACTCCTTTCTGCCGTATTCAATCTGCCTCAGTACAGTAGCCACCATCCCAAATACAATCCATAGACCTAGTAACCTTTGCGCCAAGATTCCCAAATCGCTCTAAACTTTCTTCAAACAAGTGGCTTCCTACCACAGAATCCATATGCTACTCTGCCACTCCCACTTCGATTAAACCACCTTCTTGGAGTAACTGCTCGACCTCTGCTTTTAATACTTGACCTGGTAGTAATTCAACAACCGGGAGATGCCTCCCACCATGTCCTTCCTCATCCTTCGCTATCAAAATGCTGCCTCAAATAAAAATCCATCTCTGTAGTACCTGAACTAATAAATTTTTACCAACTCTAAACCTCCTATAAGATCTTCTTTCTCGAACCATCAATATTAGAAACACGGATTCGATCCCGAAACTACTACACACCGCTATCTCTGACAACCTCTTCTCAGGTACCATTTCATAGCACCATGCCTCGTAGGAAAATCAAAGAAGACCATAACACCGGCGAACCTTAATATATTCACACAAGGACAACGACACCCCATCGCAGATGAAAATCCCACCACGCTCGGAAACACCAAGTCTCATTACTCCATCAACCCAAACTTGAACATTCATAGTCCGATTGCCTTTCCTTTGCTTGAAAAAAATGCTGAACCTCTAAATCATGCGCTGAGAAATCCTCCTTTAAAGTCATTCAGTGCCGCGATCCATAAATATGCCCCTAACATTGCACCAACACTATGCGATAGCAATGCCCGAATCATCATAATAATCAGTTCCCAACCTCAAAACCATAGGCAATACTGATACTGGGCCGAGATGACAGAACACCCCTCCACAAGAAGACGATAATAACTTACTCAAATACGCAGGGAGAAACATCCTGCTCCATATCTGTAGTACCATTGCAACTCCTCGATGCCCAATTGACATGAGCGATGAACGTCGTATAAGAAGGAGTAGGAGGGAAATAAAGTCATAAGCCTCACAAGAATCAAATCGCACGATGAAGAATCAAGAAGGGAAGTGCTCCTAACTGTCTTGTAGCCTCTCGAAGATAAGTACAAATGTCTCCGTACCGATCCGCAAGACTCTAAAAGACTTGCTCATGACTCGTGAGACCTAAGTGAACCTAACACTCTGATACCAAGCTGTCACGATCGAAAATCCACTAAAGGTCGTGATGGTGCCTAATACTGGCATCAGGCAAGCCAACGGTGAATGATTACTTAATTACTTATTTTAGTATTTGAAATTGTAGTTTGTTAATTAAATAGTATGAAATAGAATTTACAGGGTAAATGATAATATTTACATGAACTGCAATAATAAACAACCCGTAAGAACCCCAAAAACCCGGTGATACAAGTGCATGAGCCTCTATGAATAAACGTGTAAGTTATGAACTTTAAGGAAGCCTTTCGATGAAGACGCACAACACGGGGTAAATTATTAAGGAGAGTACAATTATTCCATGGCTAATCATGAAGCCCGTAAAATCTCTACATTGGCAAGTCTATCACTCTACACAAGTCTATTCTCAAGTCGTAATGCAAAATAAAGGAATTAAACGAGCAAAGATAACCCATATAGTACAAGTATAGCATGGTGTGAACCAAAGTCTACCCTGACAATAACATGAATCTATCTACGTACGGACTCCCATCACCTTGTGCATACGTAGCCCCCGCAACAAGTAACACATATCAAATACATCACCTATGGGTAGTTTCCCCCTCACAGAGTTAGACAGGAGACTTACCTCGCTTCGAAGTTCCATAACCGGCTCCAAAGCCTCTCTAATACCTCAAACTGGTACCCGTCGCTCCAAAACTAGCCAATCAATGCGCAAATCCATAAATATATACTCTAATACTCATAATAAATCAGTTTATAACAATTTCCAACTCCGCTCAAAAAGTCGATAAAGTCACCCTGGGCCCACTTTGCCCGAATTTCGAAAACTTTCAAAGATAACCATTACACATAACACCACGAATTCAAATATATAATTTACTCTCAATTTCATGTCAAATTTCGTGGTCAAATCCCAAAAATACCAACTTCTAGGTTTTCTACCAAAATCTTAAATTCTACAAAGCTCCATGTTTAAACCCATATATAAACCATGTATTTAACTTGTAATAGGTGAGAATCACTTACCTTGTGTCGCTTGATGAAAATCTCCCCTTAAATCTCTTCAAAACTCGCCCAAACCAAGAGAGAAATGAGTGAAATGGGCAAAAATCCCGACTTAACACAATCTGCCCAGCCCCATCCTTCTTCACGATCGCCGAAATACCTTCGCGATCGCGAAGGCTAAAAATTCTACCTCCACATTTTTCCTCTATGCGTTCGCGACCCAAGGACGCGTTCGTGAAGCCTTGTGACCCCTACCCTTCGCGTTTGTGGGCCATGAGCCACAGTCGTGAAGGCTTAACGCCTGGCAGCCCTTATCTCCCCTTCCTCTTCGCGTTCGCGTAACCCTTCGCGTTCGTGAAGGAGGAAACCAGACACTAGCACAACAGTGACAAAACAAGGAGAATCGATCCGAAACTCACTCAAGGCCGCCGGGATCCCGTCCAATCACACCAACCAGTTCCATAACATAACACGGACCTGCTCGAGGCCTTAAATCACGTCAAAAAACTCCAAATTATGAATCGACGACCAAATTCCTTCTTTAAATTTGGAACTTCCAAACTTCGACGAACGCGTCCGAATCATATGAAAACATTCCGGAATGACGCCAAACTTTTTGCACAAGTCACAAATAATGATACGAACCTATTCCAGGTCTCAAATTTCTAAACGGACATCGATAGCATAAAAATCCACTTCAAACCAAACTTATGAAATTCTAGAGCTTCCAAAATTCCAACTTTCTACATTAAGCGCCGAAATGTTCCTGGACCACCCAATACTCAATCTGAATATACGCCCAAGTGCGAAACCATCATATGAACCTGTTGGAACCTTAAAATCTTGATTCTGATGTCGTTTACTCAGAAGTCAAAACTTAGTCAATTCTTCCAACTTAAATCTCCCTAATTTAGAATTTTATTCCCAGATTAGCTCCGAACTTCCCAAAATTTAATTTCGACCAGATGTACAAGTCATAATACCTAAAGTGAGGCTACTCAAACCGTTGAATGATGCGCTGGAGCTCAAAACAACCGTTAGGGTCGTTACACCGATGCACCTACATTTATAATGGACCACAATTGCCAACTAAAGGCCCCGTGATATTCCTAGGGCTCCTTTGTTAGAAGCATCTCAGGACCCTAAGATGATGGGTTCTCAAATCGTTATTCCCTTATCAAATCCAGTCCAATGTTAGTCAAATTAAAAGATTTTGGCTTCCTTCCTCCAAATTCTAAAAAATACAGTTTCCTTTATTAGTTATAATTCTTCAAAAGACCTAATTTTTTGCTTTCTGATGTGCTATCGCAATTACTTTGAGAAGGAGAAGGTTTTGGCATTGAGGCTTTTGAAGGGATTTATTTGTTTTCTTCTAATTGCTTTCAACACTGCTAATCTCCACAAAACAGTGCAAATTCGAATATTTGCAGGCACCCCAGTTTAGATAATAGTTTTCTTTATTTTTTAGGTTGTTCAGATGTTGTTTTTTTGAAAGAATTTGTGCATGTAATATCCGAGTTTTTGTTGGTACCTAGTTTAGTTAATAATTTTCTTTCTTTTTCGTAGTTGTTTGGATTATTAAATAGAACACAAGAAACATAAATTTTTATAGGCAACTTTATCTTGCTAGGTTCTAAGACATAGTTGACTAATCGATGGATGAAAGAAAGTTTGTTTTTCTTCTTCTTAGGTAGGTCTTTAATTTGTTTTGTCTTTATCGTATTTTAAATACAGGATTGTCGGGTTCTTGAAGCGCTTACTAGGTTCTTCTTTCCTAGTTATTTATGCTCTTTAGTTTGCTTGCAGCTTTAGAAGTTCAAAAAGCTACCAGCTATAAAAATTGAGATGGAGGGAGAAGTTGTCTGAAGCTAAAGAAGAAATGGAAGCGACGGAGAAAAAGTTGTCTGAAGCAAAAAACAAATAAAAGTGATGGAGAAAAAGTTACCTGAAGCAATGGAGGATATGAAGGCAAAAATAGACAATAAAGTAAAGTTGGGGATACATTGGCTCAAATTGAAAAAATCATCAGGTAACGAGCAGGTAAACAACGTTGTGCTTATTCATAAGAAATTATTATATATATATATATATATATATATATATATATATATATATATATATANTATATATATATATAAAAGATGATATTATAATTTAGTTTTCTTAGTTATAATAATCTTCCTCTTTTGTGATAGATTTCTTATAACTCAATTGAAGATCGCCAACAATCGCTATCACCTATATTTCAGTTGTTCAGACAAATAAGGTGAGTTTGTACACTTGTTTAAACTATATATTTTATACTTAGATTCGAAGAGTAAGACACATATTTGGCATTTGAAACTTTTTCTTTTACTTGAACTGGGTAAAAGAATTTATATCAAAGTTGTTTGATCCTACGGGTAAAAGTTGTCATGTTTTATTATCTTCTTATACTTAATAAAGTATCTTTCATAAAATGAAAAATATTATGTGGATTTATCTTTTTTTTTGTATCTAATATTCTACAATTTTGTAAGTTTTGAAATTCGTACACTATAAAAGTAACAAATTTAATGTTTCTTCTCAGGTTAAAAAATCAAGAAGACTAGAATTAGTGAAGTAGGCACGAAGAAAAACTGGGTAAGTTTGATAATATTACAAGATAGTGTTTCCTTTTTTTAGCCTTATTTTCTCTGTTTCTTTTCTCTCTTCAGTTGCTGCTATTATACCCATTATTCAATATGTTTATTTTTTTAGAATTCCAATCTGTTGTTGTTTTTGGTATCCCAATTTGTTATAGTTGAGGAGGAAAAAATTTCCTTTATTATGGTTATAATTCTGTTGTTTCTGTATGCCTTCTCGTGCAACATTTTTGAAGGAAGTGAGGTCAATTACTGGCAATGAAAATCTTTACTAGTGGAGATGTGGTTTCAACAGCTTTGTTACAGGATTTAGTCTAGAAGTTAAGAGAATTAATTTGAATTAGGAGTGATCTTAATGTAGTTACATGTGGAAATAACTATCTTGTATGATTTAGTTAAATTAGAGTTTTACGTTGAGAACAAATCATTTGATTTGGTATCATCTATTATAACGACCCGATCGGTCGTTTTGCTTTCTAGAACCTCATTTTCCTAAATAAGACTCCCCGCATGTGTTTTTACTATTTTATAACTTGCGAGGATGGTTTGTTTGGGATTTAAAAGGGTTCGGGTTGAAATCGGAACACTTGGCTCCTTAAGGTTGGCAAAAAGGGCTAAGTTTGACCTTGGTCAATATGTTAAGTAAACGACCTCGGAATTGGGATTTGACGGTTCCAATAGGTTCATATAATGATTTTGGACTTGGGCGTATTGTTCGGATCGGGTTTTGAATTACCCGAAAGCGTTTCGGCGCTTGATGTTGATAGTTGGCACCTTGAAGGTTTTTAAAGTTCTTTAAATTTGTATTGGAGCAGGTTTTGGTATTATCGAGGTCCGTTTAGGATTCCGAGTCTGGCAATAGTTTTGTATGCAGATTTATGACTTGCACGCAAAATTTGGTGTCATTCCGAGTAGTTTAAGTATATTTTGGTGCGTTCGGAGTAAGTTGGAAGAACTTGAAGTTCATAAGTTGATTCAATTTGGTTTGGGGTGTGATTCTTAGTTTTGATGTTGTTTTATGCATTCCGAGGGTTCGAGCAAGTTTCTTTTTTGTTTTCAAACTTGTTGGTATGTTCAGGCGGGGCCCCAGGGGCCTCCGGTGTTAATCGGACTAGGCACGGACCAAGTTTGGACTTAGGAGCAACAGCTGAAGCACCGGGTTTCTGGTGCAATCGAACCTGCAGGGCTATGGCCGCAAGTATGAGCTTGCAGAAGCGGGCCAGTAGCCATACAACCGGCCCAGCATAGTCAGCCCAGAAATCGCAAATGCGGACGCGGTGGGTGCAGAAGCGGTCAAGGGGCCGCAGAAGTGGAAGACTGCGCAGGTGCGGCTCGTCTATCGTAGGAGAGGCATCACAGTAGCGAGCCATTATTCCACAAATGCGAATTTAGGCCAGCCAAGGGAGGATCGCATCTGCGAAGGGACTCCCGAGGATGCGGAGCCGCAGATGCGGCCAGTAAACCACAGAAGCGAAAATCGCTGGAGGCAGAATGGTTTATGTAATGCGAGACTTAGGATATTTGGCTCACTTTCATTCATCTCTTGGATGATTTTGGAGCTCTTGGAATGGGGTTTTCACCTAGCACTTTGAGGTAAGTAATTCCTATACAATGTGAGTTTAAAACATAGATAATGGGTAGAATTTAACATGTAAAATGGTGAAAATTATGGGTTTAGATGAAAAATCTAGGTTTTGATAAAAATGGGATTTAATGACGAAAATGGTTATGGAATTTGGTGAAAATTATATATTTGAGTTCGTGAGCTTATGGGTAACAACTTTCTTCAAAAAATTTCGGAATCCGGGCACTTGGGCCCGGAGGTGAATTTTAGGGATCTTCCAATTGGGGTTGGGTAATTACTCAAATAGTTAAATTATGAACTTTCGAACATGTATTGATTAATTTATATAACATTTGTCTAGTTTAAAATCGTTCGACACCAAGTTGAGGCTTTAGAACGAAATGTGTGACAGGAAAGTAAGCTTTGAGACGAGGTAAGTCTCTTTTCTAATGTTGTAATTACCCCATTGGTGATTTAAATTAATACGTGCTTCTAATTGTAGGGGCTACGTACGCACGAGGTTACGAGAGTTCGTGTGTAGCTACTAATTATGCTTATGTTCGGGTAGTTTAGGACACAAATTATGTTATACTTGCGATGTTTGCACCCTACTTATTAATTTAAGTGCTTAAATCATATTGGAACTTGATAAAGGAATTGTAATAGATCGAATTTCATTTACTTGTGTTTTGACGGGTTACTTGACCGTTAATAGGAATTGGTGCTTCTTTGTATATTAGCCTCTTAATAATCATTGAATCGGTTGTTTATAAAGTTTCTTCTCTTCTTGTGGAGCGGGCTGAATGCCTCGGCAGTAGAATTGATGCATCTAAGGTTCGTGTCGTTCGACCCTCGGCAGTGCACAGTTTATATATTTGTATTTTAGATTGGGTTGTACGACATCGGCATAATTCTTGCATAATAATAATATTTGGAGCCCGACTATACTTGATATCGTTTTATCGGATTGAGAGGTTAAAATGTTAAATGATGGAAATTGATTTGGGATTTATGATCAGTAAAAGAATTGTTTCTTTATTTTTTGTTATTGACTTTCAGTTTCATTTATATAGCCCATGCTTATGTAGAATTTCAGTATCTTATTGTTAGCCTAATAAGTGTCGAAGTCGACCCATCGTTACTACTTCTTCGAGGTTAGACTAAATACTTACTGGGTATATGTTGTTTATGTACTCACGCTACACTTCTTTACTAATCGTGCAGGATCTGAGGCAGGTGTATCTGGTTATCATCCCGGCGCGCACTCCTTATTGCACGAGATTTTACGGTAAGCTGCCTTCCGAGCCTGTTCTGCAGAACCCGAAGTCTTTCTTTTGCTTTTAATTTCTGTCTACTTCATTTCAGACAGTACTGTAGATTTTTTTATATTCTACTAGTGGCTCATACACTTGTGACACCAGGTCTTGGAAATTATGCTAGTAAACACTTGGTGATTTTGATTATTTACTTCGCCTCATTTGCTCTTAAATTTGTTTATTTATGATTTTATTAAATTTTTCACTTCTTATTTGTTGAATAATTAAAAATCAACTATTTCTAATTCTTAAAAGAAACAATCACATGGTTAGTTCACTATTAGCTTGCCTAGCGGTAACGTCGGGCGCCATCATGGCCTATAGGAGAAATTGGGTCGTGACAACATGGTATTAGAGCACTAGGTTCTTGTAGGTCTCACAAGTTATGAGCAGGCCTAATAGAGTCTTGCAGATCGGTGTGGAAACGTCCGTACTTATCTTCGAGAGGCTAGGGGGTGTTAGGAAACTACTCTTTCTTCATCTCCTATCGTGCAGTTGATGCGGTACTAAGTATCTTTCTCTCATTCCCTCACAGATGGTGAGTACGCGCACAGCGAATATTCCGGATCAGGGGGAGCTGCTCCCCCTGTTGCTAGAGGTTGAGGCAGAGGCCGGGGGAGGGCTCCAGCCCGAGGTAGGGGATGAGGACGTCCTAGAGTTTCTCCAGCTACGCCACCAGCGGATCCAGTAGAGGATCCTATTATTGAGGAGCAGGGCGAGGTGCCTGTCGCAGAGCTAGCCCTGGTAGATTTCATGTCAACACCGAGCTTCCAGGAGGTCATGGGCTATATGCTACGGTTTATGGACACTATGACTCGGGCTGGTTTATTTCGATCAGACCTAGCCATATCTCGGGCGGGGGGGAGGGGGGGGGAGCACAGACCCCTACAACTCAGGCTTCTGGGCATGCAGTTGCTGTATATCAGACCCTCGGCACACTACCCATAGGCGGAGCCCAGCCAGTGGCAGCAATCGTACCTGAGCCCAGACCAGTTGCGGTCGGTGAGCCGCAGAAGCTATTGGACAGATGGACTAGGCTACACCCTCCTATCTTCGGGGGTGAGCGACATGAGATCCCCAGGACTTCATTGATCGGTGCAGAGACAGGCTACAAAACATGAGCATATTAGAGTCCCACGGTGTGGATTTCACTACTTTCCAGCTGGAGGGTAGGGCCCGTAGATGGTGGAAGTCCTATCTTCTCGGCAGACCAGCAAGTTCTCTTCCCATGGCTTGGGATCAGTTTACATGCCTTTTTTGGATAGGTATATTCCACCCTCTCAGAGGGAAGAGTTGCGGTTTTAGTTCGAGCAGCTCCAACAGGGTCAGATGTCAGTGACCGACTATGAGGCGAGATTCTCTGAATTGTCTCGCCATGCACTTATGATACTTCCTACTGATGCAGAGAGAGTGCGAAGGTTTGTTGCAAGGTTGCACTCTGGTGTCAAGGCCACCATGGCCCGAGAGGTTGAGATGGGGACTTCTTACGAGCTAGTTGTAGAGATAGCTCGGAGGATCGAGGGTGTTCGTTAGCGAAGCCGATAGCAGATACTGATGGACAAGCGATTCTATTATTCAGGAGGATTCAGTGGTGCCCCATCTGTGGGTAGAGGTCAACTCGGGAGAGGTCAGCCTAGCAGGCCCACATATCCAGCACCGCCTCCTCCTCGGGGTGCTCCAGCGCGACCCTATTTCAGTGCCATTCTAGAGAGTTCCTACTGCCCACCAGCTATTAAGGGTTCCTCCAGTGGGTATTCAGGCTATCAGGATCAGACTTCAGGTCAGTAGTCCACCGTACCGAGAGGTTGTTTCGAGTGCGGGGATCTCAGCCATGTGCGGAGATTCTGCCCCAGGCTTCGGGGCAAGGCAGTACAACAGGGTTCTCAGCCTATGATTATAGCACCAGTAGCCGCACCAGCTATCTGCCTGCCCAGAGGTGGAGGGCAGGTGGGTAGGGGTCGTCCTAGAGGTGGAGGTCAGGTGGGTGGAGGCCAGTCAGATGGCACTCCAGCTAGATTTTATGCTTTTCCAGCCATACCAGATGCAGTAGCCTCAGATGTCGTGATCACATGTATTATTTTTGTCTTCGGTTGGGATGCTTCGGTATTATTTGATCCAGGGTCTACCTATTCATAGTGCCATCTCTGTTTGCTCACTTCCTGGATGTTAGTCGCGAGTCCTTGGGTACTCATGTTTATGTGTCCACTCCAGTGGGTGATTCTGTTATTGTGGATCGGGTCTACCGGTCCTGCATTGTTACATTCTTTGTGGTTATGAGACTAGAGCGGATCTTCTGCTGCTTGATATGACCGACTTTGAGGTCATCCTGGGCATTGAATAGTTGTCTCCATATCATGCAATCCTTGATTTCCATGCCAAGACTATTACCTTGGCAATGCCAGAGTTTCCTAGATTGGAGTGGAAGGGTTCTTCTGTCAGCACACCTAGTCGGATCATCTCTTTTATGAAGGCTTGACACATGGTCGAGAAGGGTTACTTGGCTTATCTAGCTTATGTTTGGGATACTACCATAGAGACTCCGGCGATTGATTCAGTACCTGTAGTCCGAGAGTTCTCCGATGTGTTTCCTTCTGATCTTCTAGGCATGCCACCAGATTGTGATATCGATTTCTGCATTGATTTGTATCCAGGCACACAACCTATATCTATCCCACCGTACCATATGGCTCCGAAAGAGTTGAATGAGTTGAAGGAACAGCTTGAGGAGTTTCTAGCAAAGGGGTTCATCAGTCTAAGTGTATCGCCTTGGGGTGCACCAATGTTATTTGTGAAGAAGAAAGATAGGAGTATGCGTATATGCATTGATTACCGCAAGTTGAACAAAGTTACCATTAAGAACAAGTACCCATTGCCACTTATTGATGATTTGTTTGACCAGTTGAAGGGTGTCAGGGTGTTCTCTAAGATCGACTTGAGATTGGGGTACCATCAGTTGAAGATTCGGGATTCAGATGTTCCGAAGGCTGCTTTTCGGACTAGATATGGCCATTATGAGTTTCTAGTGATGTCCTTCGGTCTGACTAATGCCCTGGCAGCATTTATGGATTCGATAAATAGGGTGTTCAGGCCATATATTGATTCTTTCGTCATTGTATTCATTGATGACATCTTGATCTACACGTGTAGCATGGAGGAGCACGAGTGGCATTTGAGAGTGGTGCTTCAGACCTTGCGGGAACAGAAGCTATATGCTAAGTTCTCCAAGTGTGAGTTTTAGCTAGATCTGAAACATTCTTGCGGCATGTTGTATCAGGTAAGGGTATTAAGGTGGATCCCAATAAGATTGAGGTAGTTCAGAGTAGCCTCGTCCTACTACGGCGACTGAGATCAGGAACTTCTTAGGCTTAGCAGGTTATTATCGCCGGTTTGTGGAAGGCTTCTCATCTATTGCAGCACCTTTGACTAGATTGACCCAGAAGGGTGCTCCATTCCGTTGGTCCGATGATTGTGAGGCGAGCTTTCAGAAGCTCAAGACAACTTTGACTACGACACCAGTTCTAGTGTTGCCTTCCGGTTTGGGGATATATACTGTGTATTGTGACGGTTCACGCGTTGGTTTGGGTTGTGTATTAATGTAGGAGGGGCGAGTTATTGCATATGCTTCACGTTAGCTGAAGCCCCATGAGAAAAATTACCCTGTACACAATTTGAGTTGGCCGCTATTGTTCATGTTCTTAAGATCTGGAGGCTTTATCTTTATGGGGTGTTCTGTGAGGTTTACACCGATCATCGCAGCTTGTAGCATTTGTTCAAATAGAGGGATCTCAATTTAAGGCTGCACAGGTGACTTGAGTTACTAAAGGACTATGCTATTACCATCCTTTATCATCCGGTCAAGGCGATAGTCACGGATGCCTTGAGCAGAAAGGTAGAGAGTATGGGTAGTTTGGCATTCATTTCAGCAGAGGAGAGGCCACTAGCTTTGGACATTCATTCCTTAGTTAACAGAATTATGAGGTTGGATATTTCAGAGCCCAATCGAGTTCTTGCATGCGTCGTTGCCCAGTCTTCACTATTGGAGCATATCAAGGCTCGTCAGTTTGATGATTCGCACTTGTTGGTTCTAAGAGAGACGGTACTACAGGGTGGTGCCAAGGAGGTTACTATCAGCGAGGATAGTGTTCTGTGACTCCAAGGTCGTCTATGTGTTCCTAATGTTGATGGGCTAAGGGAAAGGATTCTAGAGGAGGCACACAGTTCTCGGTATTCTATTCATCCAGGTGCTACGAAGATGTATCGCACCCCGGGAAAGCATTATTGGTGGCGGCGGATGAAAAAGGACATAGTTGAGTATATCGCAATGTGTCTAAATTGCCAGCAGGTTAAGTATGAGCATCAGAGGCCAGGTGGCCTGCTCCAACAGATGACTATACCTGAGTGGAAATAGGATCGCATTACTATGGACTTCGTAGTTGGGTTGCCGCGGACCTTGAGAAAGTCTGATGCAGTTTGGGTCATTGTCGGTTGTGACCATGTATACTTCAGAGAGGTTGGCCTAGATTTATATTCAAGAGATAGTTCGGTTGCATGGTGTACCTGTTTCCATCATATCAGATAGAGGCCCCCAGTTTACTTTGCATTTTTGAAGAGTAGTATAGAGTGAGTTAGGGACTCGGGTAGAGCTCAGCACACCCTTTCATCCGCAGACTGACGGGCAGACGGAGCGGACAGTTCAGATCCTAGAGGATATACTCAGAGCATGAGTGATTAACTTTAGAGGGCAGTGGGATTGATTCTTGCTTTTGGCCGAGTTTGCTTACAACAATAGTTATCAATCCAGCATCGAGATGGATCCATTTGAGGCCTTATATGGTCGACGATGTCGTTCGCCCATCGGATGGTTTGAGCCCGGCGAGGCTAAGTTATATGGTACTGATTTGGTGAAGGATGCCTTGGAAAAGGTAAAGTTGATTCAGGAGTGACTCCGTACAGCACAGTCCAGACAGAAGAGTTACGCGGATCAGAAGACGCGTGATTTATCATTTATGGTGGGCGAGAAGGTTCTCTTGAAAGTCTCTCCGATGAAGGAAATCATGAGGTTCGGAAAGAAGGGCAACTTGAGCCGAAAGTTTATAGAACCACGGTGTTGAGACGAGTTGGGGAGCTTTCTTATGAGCTTGCGCCTCCCAGTCTATCAGGAGTTCATTCAGTTTTTCACGTGTCTATGCTCCTAAGGTATCATGCCGATAGGCCGCATGTGTTAGATTTTAGCACGATTCAGTTAGATGAGAGCCTGGGTTATGAGGAGGAGCCAGTTGCAATTGTTGATAGGCAGGTTCGCCAGTTGAGGTACAAGAAAATTTCTACAGTAAAAGTTCAGTGGAGAGGCCAACCAGTCGAGGCACATCCAAACATATTATTAGGGAACGGGGCAACGCCCATAAAACTCCGGCAGAAAGGGAAGGCCTGCCGAGGCGACTTAGGAGGTCGAGGAGGACATGTGGAGTAGATATCCACACTTATTTAGCACTGCAAGTATGATTCTATATTCGTTCGAGGATGAACGTTTGTTTAAGAGGTGGAGAATGTGACGACACGACTGGTCGTTTTGCTTTCCAGAACCTCGTTCCCCTAAATGAGACTCCCCGTATGTGCTTTTACTGTTTTATGACTTGCGGGATGGTTAGTTCGGGATTTGGAACGGTTCGGGTTGAAATCGGAACACTTGATTCCTTAAGGTTGGCAAAAATGGCTAAGTTTGATCTTGGTCAACATTTTTAGTAAACGACCTCGGAATAGGGATTTGACAGTTCCAATAGATTTGTATGGCGATTTCGGACTTGGGCGTATGTTCGAATCGGGTTTTGGATGACCCGGGAGCGTTTCGGAGCTTGATGTTGATAGTTGGCACCTTGAAGGTTTTAAAGTTCTTTAAATTTGGTTTGAGTAGGTTTTGGTGTTATCGAGATCCGTTTAGGATTCTGAGCCTGAGAATAATTCTGTATGGTGATTCAAGACTTGCACGCAAAATTCGGTGTCATTTCGAGTAGTTGAAGTATGTTTCAACGCGTTCGGAGTAAGCTGGAAGAACTTAAAGTTCATAAGTTGATTCAATTTGGTTTGGGGTGTGATTCGTAGTTTTGATGTTGTTTTATGTGTTCCAAGGGTTCGAGCAAGTTCGTTTTACGTTTTCAAATTTGTTGGTATGTTTGGGTGGGGCCTCGGGTGTTAATCGGACTAGGCACGGACCAAATTTGGACTTAGGAGCAACAGCTGAAGCACCAGGTTTCTGGTGCAATCGCACCTGCGGGGCTATGGCCGCTGGTGCGAGCTCGCAGAAGCGAGCCAGCAGCCGCAAAAGTGACCCAGCGTAGTAAGCCCAGAAATCGCAGATGCGGACACTGTGGGCGCAGATGCGCTACCGCAGAAGCGGAAGACTGCGCAGGTGCGGCTCGTCTGCCGCAGGAGCGGCATAGCAGAAGCCAGCTGTTATTCCGCAAATGCGGATTTAGCCCAGCCAAGGGAGGACCGCATCTGTGATGATATTCCCGCAGATGCCGCCAATGAACCGCAGAAGCGAAAATCTCTGGAGGCGGAATGGTTTATTTAATGCGGGACTTAGGCTATTTGGCTCATTTTCATTCATCTCTTGCGCGATTTTGGAGCTCTTGGAAAGGGGTTTTCACCTAGCACTTTGAGGTAAGTAATTCCTATGCAATGTGAGGTTAAAACAAAGATTATGGGAAGATTTTAACATGTAAAATGGTAAAAATCATGGGTTTAGATGAAAAATCTAGGTTTTGATAAAAATGGGATTTAACCACGAAAATGGATATGGAATTTAGTGAAAATTATATATTTGAGTTCGTGAGGTTATGGGTAACAACTTTCTTCAAAAATTTCCGGAATCCGGGCACTTGGGCCCGGGGGTGAATTTTAGGGATCTTCCAACTGGGGTTGGGTAATTACTCAAATAGTTAAATTATGAACTTTCGAACCTGTATTGATTAATTTATATAACATTTGTCTAGTTTCATATCGTTTGGCACCAAGTTGAGGCTTTAGAACAAAATTTGTGACAGGAAAGTAAGCTTTGAGATGAGATAAGTCTCTTTTCTAACGTTGTAAAAGAGAATTTACCCCATAGGTGATTTGAATTAATATGTGCTTATAATTATGGGGGCTACGCACGCACGAGGTGACGAGAGTCCCTGCGTAGCTACTAATTATACTTATGTCCGGGTAGTTTAGGACACAAATCATGTTATACTTGCGATGTTTTCAGCCTACTGTTAATTTAAGTGCTTAAATCATATTGGAACTTGATAAAGAAATTGTAAAAGATCGAGTTTTTATTTACTTGAGTTTTGAACTTGACCGTTAATAGGAATTGGTGCTTCTTTGTATATTAGCCTCTTAATAATCTTTGAATCGATTATTTATAAAGTATCTTCTCTTCTTGTGGAATGGGCCGAACTCCTCGGCAGTAGAATAGATGCATCTATGGTTCGTGTCGTTCGACCCTCGGCAGTGCACAGTTCATATATTTGTATTTTGGATCGGGCTGTATGACCTCGGCATAATTTGTGCGTAATAATAATACTTGGAGCCCTTTATACTTGATATCATTTTATTGGCTTGAGAAGCTAAATTGTTAAATGATGGAAATTGATTTGGGATTTTCGATCAGTATAAGAATTATTTCTTTATTTCTTGTTATTGAGTTTGAGTTTCATTTATATAGCCCATGCTTATGTAGAATTTCAATATCGCATTATTAGCCCATAGTAAGTGTCGAAATCGACCCTCTGTTGATACCCAATTTTTCTCTCATATATTTTAATATGCATATATATTTTCAACATAGTGCACATGCATTATTAATAGAGTTATAAACATGCATAAGTGTTTTTATAATTTTCCTATAATTTTAAAGGCTTTAAATCTATTTATTTCAGCATTTTTTATTATACAAATATCCAATAATTACCCCTCATATTAATTTTATGATGATTCAATCATCTAAATTCATCATTTATGCCCATATATTGTTTAAGTATTTTAATTGTATTTTTATAATTGCATTTGCATTTTTAAGGCTAGAATTGCACATTTTGCAATAATAGCCCATATATATGTATAATTATATTATCTATACAGAAATGACTTTTTATATTTTTATAATGTTAAATAATTATTTTAAAACACTTTCATGCACAAATGAAATTTTTTATGATTTATTTATTATTTTTATAAATTTACTGATTTAATTGGGTATTTAAAATCTAGCCTTTTTTCNCGACCCAAATTTCCCCCTTTAATCCTGGCCGTTGATCTTAGATCACGCCTCATCGTCGTCCTTTATACCTACCCTACCTATCGTTCTCCCACCGCCGTCATTGAATCCTCTCGTCCTCACCTCTCACCCTCTCAAACCCTAACCCGCCGTCTCACCCCAAACCCCCAAGAATCCCTGTTCTAATGGGATCCTCCCATTGCTCCCTTACTATTCTAGGATTCTTCCCTTATTTGGTACCCGATTCTGGAATAACTTAGGTACTTGCCTAAATATGGCAAGTACCCCAATTTGGTTCCGTCTAAATCCGTGTTTGCCCTTTGAATCTGGACAATCTCAAGTCCAAACACGTTATTTGTAATGATTCTCTCATATCTCCCTTGATACGCTAAGCCCTAAAGGTTAGGGTTTCAGATCCTCTCTGATTTGAACCAAATCTGGTTCATACTCTATCTTTTAAAAAATTTCTTCGTCTATATTTTCTATGTTATTTATAGATCTGTTGATTTTTTACCTATTATGTGATTTACTTAAACCTAGGGTTTCAAACCCTTTCTTTTACTTGAATTAAAACTGATTCGATTATGATTTTCCTTTAATAAACTCTTATATATGTTTATTTGGTACGAATCTGTGTTATTCTCCTTTCATTCTTGCTAATTTGGTGTTTTACCCAAAATTAGGGTTTCAGATCTTTCTAGATCTAATTTGGCTTCGATTTCTTAATCACTTTTCTTTAATACTGCCGTTCATGTGTCTCTATGCATTTTATTACAACTCTTTGTTACTATCGACTAATTTTATTTACCCTAAAAGTTAGGGCTTTTGAAATCTTTACTGAGATTCCAGTCTTTCCTTTCTGGTATGGTACTGATATTTCCTTATTTTGTTCGATTTACCTGTTCTCATTATTTCTTACCTTATTTGATCTGGTACTTGAACACTGATTGATTCTGTAGTAAGACTTGCCCGATTTTACGCTATTAGGTTCTGTTAATTGTTTGAATCCGACTTAAATTGATTCTAATTCTATTTTCATTCCTTACTTGTGTATGATTGACTTATTACCTTATTTGTGTGCTCTAATCCAGTGCTATTTAAATCTTTCCCCTCTCCCCCTTTAAAACAAGACTCGAACTCTCCTATTCTGACTACTAAAAAACTTAAGCTCTCTTGCTCTCTCTTGTTCTGATTTCTGTGCTAAGTGTCTCTTAATTTTGGCCGGCTGAAAGCCAAGGCCAAAATTATTCTGGAACCTCATTGTTATGGTATACTTACTTGCTTTCTCAATTCCCTTCTCTATGCTTTGCTTGACTAGTCTGTTTCAATTCCTAGCATGACTCAGTTTTTTATGTGATTATATGATTTCATCTAGCAGCACTATTAACTTAGGACTAATTTGTTCTGAATAATATGAATCCATTTTATAGTTTAGCCTAAGGTTTAGTTGTCTCATGCATTGCTTGTTAATTCTATACTTGTTCTGAACTTTGCACACTAGGGATATGTAATTAGTTAGCTTGTTGTTTGAACTCATATGCAATGTTCCTGCCTGATTGTTTCTGTGATTAAACCATGATTGTCTTAATTAGTAGCATGAGTATTTGGCTTAACTAAACTTCAACTTATTTGAACTATGTGCTTAAGCATGAATTCTGTATGTTTCCTTGGTATAGTTCTGCCTGCAACTCCACGTTCTTAATCCTATTTTTCTGAAATCCAACTATCTTTTTTAAGAACCTGGCCCTCCCTCTTTTGCATACTCTTAGTCCCTTAGGTTCTCAACCACCCCTGTGTGAGCACTGCTTAGGGTCCTTGAGACTCCTCTGAACTCTGACACACTGGGGGGCTGACTTTCCAGTCTCTTCATGAACTCTTTCTGAATGTTTGGTTCTGGTGTGAGCAATGTCCGGGGTTCCTGAGGCCCTTGTGAACTTTGACACACTGGAAGCCTAGCCCTAATGTGATGTGGGTGAATCTTTGCTATGCTTCAAAGCTGCTATGTGGAAGGCCTTGTTCCCATGTTTATTTGGGCCTACGAAGGCTCCCTATAGTGCAACTGATACCATTATGTAATTCATTTGGCTATTCTAGTCTGTAATAACTTTGTAATAATAGATTTGGGGATATTCAGTAAAGCTGGGGGGTTCTTCTTATATCTTTTGTTAAAACTGGGTAGAAATCCTGCCTATAGGATTCAATTATAGTGATTGATTTATGTGAGTATTATACTGCGTTTAGAAATCCTGCATATAGGACTTTCATAATCATGTTGATTCTGTATTTTTAGTTGCATCCTAGAGATCCTGCTTATAGGATTTTTGTTCAATTCCATGCTTTAGAAATCCTGTTCATAGGATCTATACATGTCTCGACAAATGTGCATTAGCAAGCATGCCTATAGGATTTTGTTAAATGTCCTCCTGATCTATTTAATTTCTGCCCGTACACAGTTAATAGATATCATGCCTATAGGATTTGAATCCATTCAAACCTAGAAATCATACCTATGGGGTTTAAATCAATCCAGCAATAGATATCATGCCTATAGGACTAAAACCAATTTCATATTTAGCATTCATGCCTATTAGGTTTAAGTCAATTCAGAAATTAGAAAGCATGCCTATAGGAAATAAAAATCTATTTTTTTACGAGTTAAAATCAGTGCTACGCATAGAAACCATGTCTATAGGCCTATAATTAATAAGCTCCTAGAAATCATGCCTACAGGATCCTGTTCTGAATTCAATCGTTATTGTCAATCACTTAGGCAATGTATCTGTAGGACTTAATAATTCTGGGTTTATAATTGTGACATTACTGCCTGAAGTGCAAATTCATGCTGAATAAAATCAGTAGGCAAACAAATAGGCCTTAATGCTCACCTCAACAAATCTGTCTCTGCACTCTATTTTCTCACATAGATATCCTGCCTATAGGATTCCAAAGTTAACAAATTTGTTGATTCAACTGCGTGATTTGTTGCCTATGTGTGGAGGTATGAGCATATACTTGCTCTTTATCTGAAAAGTCCTATTTGCTTTTGTTTTGTCGCCTAGATTTCACATTTTAAGTAACATAGGCTGGTCTAGAACCATCCCAAATAGAGGTCCTAATACCTCCAGGGCCATAGGCAAGGGACGGGTAGTGCACGCATAGGGTACGGTTTAGAATCAACTAGTGCGCTTAAGTAACAACTTAAAGATAGTAATTGGGTAGTAAGGAGATGATAGCCCGTGCGCTAATGCTATGAGTAATACCCCGACATAGAGGAGTTACAAAGTATTGCATGGAATGATCCTATATGCTAAAGAACTTAGGACCACCCCCTTACACTCCCGTTTAAAATAAATTAAACATTGTATTTGTCCAAATTATTTTCTTCCTTTTTTAGACTAATTCGCTTGATTTAAGTTCGGCCGGGACCTACCGTTGTGGACCTCGAGGGGTGCCTAACACCTTCCCCTCAAGGTAATTTTGAGCCCTTACCCGATCTCTGGTGATATAAACTGGTTGTATGAGTTATTTGCTCTAGGTTCCCTAACGCACCTTAATCCGTTAGGTGGAGACTCTTTCAATTCCCTACCCTCAAAAAGGAGTTGTCCTAGAAATGTCGAAACCCGATTTCGTGAGAAAAAGGGGGCGCGACAGCATGGCGACTCTGCTAGGGATATCTTTAGGCTCTTACCATAACGAACTTGTTTTTTAATTAGTCTTTAAGCATGTCTTCATTATTCTGTTAATACTTGCATAACCCTTCCCTTCCCACTTTATGTGAATTTATTTGCCTATCTTCATTCATTTATGAATTTTCTTCCCTATTTTATCATTTTTACTATGGAAACTGACTTGTCTCCTTGTTTTTCTTTCTTAAATATCTTTACAATTATTAAATACCGCATTTTATCATCATTTATCATGCAAATACTTGGAAACATGATATTTTTCTTTTGCATAATTTCATGCTCAACATCATATTCCACTCGTGCGTACTAATACCATAGCGGCACTTGATGAGTGTCCGCGCTCTTCCTAAAATCACCCTTTAAATTTGGAAAGGCCTATTTGCGGTAAAACTAGTCAATCAGCGGTGCAGTCAACGTTTCCGTGCATTTCCCTCTCATGTTGTCCGCTTGAGGGTACCAATCTTGAGTCCTATAGAAACCTTACTCTGATAATAACTATACATGCATCATGGTCAAACCTAGCCGGGGTTAATATGTTATTCGCATAATAACCCTCTAAGAAAGCCTTGTCCAAAGTCCACCGGGATTTCCATAATCCCAATGGACGCAACCACGATATGTGCATTATTTGGAGAGATAAATGCCTACATGCTAATCATTAATGTGTAAGTAGTCGAATCCAGAGGGGGCAAGGGTCTAACTCTGTTTATTTTGCAGAAAATGAGGCATGAAGTCCCAAGGTTCGGCATGGTCCGAAATATACCACCGTTATTGCTGGATTAGTGGGAAAACCTTTCACCAAGCGACAAAAATCATGTGAAAAAGGTTCTTGGAAACTTACCCTCCTTATTGGACATCCAACCAAACAACATGCTGATCGAGTCTGCTACTATGTTCTGGGACGGAGAAAGAGTTGTATTCCGTTTTGGCAATATAGAAATGACTCCTCTTTTGGAGGAAATAGGAAGATTCGCTGGAATACCGTGGGATAGTCCCGGTCTAATAGTACCGGAGAACCGCACTACTAGGGGGTTTCTGAAAATGATGGGTCTGAGAAAGAATGATAACTTGGAGTTCCTGAAGAAGTCCTACATACCCTTCGACTTCCTCTATGAACGATATGGACACAGCAAATCTTACCGTATCTTTCACGACGAATTCTCCATCACTTCCCTGGGATGGACTCATCGTAGGGTTTTTGTATTCATCGTCTGCTTTCTGGGTATGATAGAGTTTCCAAGCCAAGGGGACAAAATTCACACCAGGTTGGCCATGGTAACCAAAGCTTTAATGGAGGGAATTGAGGGACAAACCTATACTATTGTTCCAATCATTATAGCAGACATATACCGAGCTCTGGATAGTTGCAAGAAAGGGTTCAAACATTTTGAGGGTTGTAACTTGCTATTACAGATTTGGTTGTTAGAACATCTTCAGAGGGGTCAATACCGCCAAGAGTTTCCATGGAGACCATAGAACGATTACATAGCTTTCCACCATCCTAAAAGAATGACCTTTATCCCAGATAGATTTGCACAGCCGGAGAATGCTACAGAGTGGGCACAGTTTTTCAGCAATTTGACCGAGGATCAGGTTCACTGGATGTTCGAGTGGTTCCCTACCGATGAATTCATCATCAGATCCAGGTATGTTCTGCATTTGGTGTTGATTGGGTTAAGGGGAATACATCCCTATGTATCAGGGTCATGAGACAAGCTGGTAGAAAACAAGTCATACCGCGAGTCTCCAAAATGAGTCATTACAGAGCCGATTTTTAGGGTGATGCCATTCCATACAAATGTGAGGCCCAGCACATGTGGAACTTGAAGATTATCATGGAAAAGGATACCATCGAGCCAGATCGATATCACGCAGGCCATGTGTATTTCTACTCTTCATGGTTAGAAGATAACATAGCAGGAATAGTCGAGCCAGGGGTTGGTTAAGGAAACAGGGTCATACAAGTTGCTGAAGCACAAGTTAAGTATAAGAGGCTACGCAATAGAGTCCTTGAATCCGAAGCCAGGCACTTGGAGCAACACAAGTTCGACATGGAGTCAATTAACGAGAGTGGAAGGAAATAGCTACAAGATCGACAGAAAGGCTGGAGTATTTAGAGCAGGGTCTAATGGAACTGGAAGGGCAGATGAGGAAAAGGGTCGCAGATTGTCAGAATGCAGAAGGCAATGAGGGAGGACACCTAGCAAGGGCATACCTGCTGTTGGACATGCACGACCTGGGGAATTTGATCTATGGAGCCAAGAAAGTCAAATATGGGGAAGGTCCCTCCAGGACCAAGTAGATTAGATTTAGCTGTTTTTTCTGAAACATTTTGGAATGTAATAAAGGCAAATTCCATTAGTAACTTATTTATTTATTGTCATTTTTAGGTTCGTCTTATTTATTACATTAACGAAATGAGGTATTTATCGGGATTAAATCTCTCCAAATCTATTTTTTGCTAGGCCTACCTCGGGCATAACGAGGTTCTCCCAAATTAGGATGCGAATTTACATTTCTGCAATACGTGTTTAAATACTGCAAATGCTTTTCAGAATCCTTACTGACTTGTTTACCTTTTTGTTTTTTCTTTATTATTCCCGTCCCCTAAGG
The DNA here is from genome assembly GCF_001879085.1 of Nicotiana attenuata. Lineage (NCBI taxonomy): Eukaryota > Viridiplantae > Streptophyta > Magnoliopsida > Solanales > Solanaceae > Nicotiana > Nicotiana attenuata. The sequence continues at coordinate 42,912 of NW_017673141.1, forward strand.
TTGGTTCGTACATACTGGCATCGTCAGCATATCACACCAGATCCAGAGGCCCTCCACCTCCTCCTCCTCCAAGTAATCCGAAAGGCAAGGGAAAAGCTAAGATGGATGATATGAGTGGTATCCGGAAGGAAAATACTGAGAATATTGAAATTTCAAATGGTCGAAGTACTCCAGCCTAGAATGATTTGGTCCTACTGTTGAAACAGAAGATACTAGAATTGCAAGGGGAACTTGAGCACGCCCAGAACTCGGCAAACCTCTCCCTCGCCCTAAATGTCCCAGACGTTAACCAACAAAATGCTCAAAACACGCCAAACCAACATCTACAAAATCCTCCCGCACCCCATCAATACACAACACCTCCCCAAAATCGTAATCCTCCACCAATTCCCACTCCCCCTCAGCATCAACATCTTCCTACTCAATACCCACAAACCACTTACCATACTCCACAGAATACCCCACAACCTATCCCTGATCCGCAAGATTCAATTAATTATCATCACTACACTCCAACCCCCGGCACCCACCAAAACAATCCTATATACGTGGAAACCTTACCTCACTCTACCCAGCCAATCTCATACACTCCAGAATCCGTCGAGAAGGACCTTCTCATTAAGAACATGGCAGAGGAACTCAAGAAGCTCACAAGCCGAGTCCAGGGTGTTGAAGGACGCAAAGGAATTGAAGTTCTGAATTATGAGGATCTATGCATTCAGCCAGACGTGGAACTGTCGGAGGGTCACAAACCTCCTAAGTTTGAGGTGTTTGGCAGAATGGGTGACCCTAAGGTACATTTGAGGACATACTGTGATAAGCTCATAGGAGTTGGGAAAGATGAAAGGATTCGCATGAAGCTATTCAAGAGGAGTCTCACTGGAGACACCCTATCTTGGTACATAAGTAAAAATCCCAAGAAATGGGTCAATTGGGTAAGCATGGCGTTGGACTTCATGGACCGATTCAGGTTTAACACAGAGAATGCACCAGATGTCTTCTACATACAGAATCTCAAGAAGAAACCAACGGAGACTTTCTGCGAGTATGCTACTCGATGGAGGTCAGAAGCTGCAAAGGTTAGTCCGGCACTAGAGGAAGAGCAGATGAACAAATTCTTCGTCAGGGCCCAGGAACCACAATACATTGAAAAGCTAATGGTTATCGAAAATCACAAATTCTCCGACATCATCAAACTCGGGGAAAGGATTGAAGAAAGGATCAAGAGTGGGATGGTAACCAATTTTGAGGCATTGCAGGCTACGATCAAAGTATTACAGTCAGGGGGTATATCAAAAAACAAAGAAGTAGGGGCAGTGATGGTGGCCCAAGGTCCAAAATCTCCACTCACATACCAAACACCTCCACCCGCATACCAACCTTCACCTCCCAAATATTCTCAACCCGCTACCGCCTATCACACTTATAATACCCAGCCGGCCTATTACCATTCACCTATAACCCGTCAAAACTATCAAAAATCCAGACCCAATTTTGATCGCAGGGCGCCCAGACAATACACCCCTATTGCTGAACCCATTGACCAACTACATGAAAGATTGAAGGTTGCCGGATATGTTACCCCTATTCCTGCTATTGCCATGGAAAACTCCTCCCAATGGGTCAACACAAACAAAACTTGTGCATACCATTCTGGCATGAAAGGGCATACTATTGATGAGTTACGCACTCTGAAAGACAAGATTCAGACCCTGATTGATACCAAAGTCATACAAGCAAAGGAAGTCGCACCAAATGTCCGCAATAATCCCCTCCCAGATTATAGGGGTGAAGGAGTAAATGTAATAGAAACCGATGAAGAATGGGATCCTGAAGGGTCAATTGGGCTTATTCGGGAAGGTGATGACCCTAAACCTGCAGTCACACTCACACCTATTGTGGTACAGATACATCCACCAATCGAAGTTGAAGTAGTCGTATCAGTCCTGTTTGAAATTGAAGTAACCGCACCTGCAGCTACACTTACTCCATTTGAAGTAGAAGTATCCACACCCTTCACTGTGACGGTGGCACCCACACCACCTTTCAAGTCCAACGCCATACCCTGGGATTATGTTGTCGAAGCTAGGAGAAAGGGAAAAGCAAAAATGGAAGAGTCCGGTGCTGCATAGGGGATGGCCAGAACTGGAACGATCTATACACCTGAGAATTTGGGAGGAACAAGCAAGGAAGCTGCTACCAAACAACCCGTTATTGAAACTGGTCCGGATGATCTCTGGAGGAAAGTACAGGCAAGAGAATACTCTGTCGTTGATCATCCGAACAAGACTCCGGCCCAGATATCCATCCTGTCGCTGCTACAAAATTCTGAGGGGCATAGGAATGCTCTGATGAAGGTGTTGAATGAAGCTTATGTGCCTAGCAACATCACCAGTGGAGAGATGGCCAACATGGTAGGGAAAGTATTGGAGGGCCACAAGATCACCTTTCACGAAGATGAACTACCACCTGAAGGATTAAGTCACAACAGGGCGTTGCACATCACAGTACAGTTTGAGGACAAATTCATCGCCAGAGTCTTAATAGATGGAGGTTCAAGCCTCAACATTTGTCCATTGACTACTCTGAAAAGGATGGGTAAAGATTTCCATGAGATACGAGCAGGGAGTATGGCATTTGATGGGTCTCAAAGGGCCACAATTGGGGAAATTATCCTTTGTTTGTAGATGGTCCTAACTTGGTTCGATGTTGAGTTCCAAGTATTAGACATATCTGCTACGTACAATCTTTTATTGGGACGACCTTGGATACATGCCGCTGGAGCTATGGCTTCCACGCTACACCAGGCCGTGAAGTTCGAATGGAACCATCAGGAGGTAGTCATTCACGGAGATGGAAGTAATCCCATTCACACCAGTCAAACTTTCCCGGTTGTCGAGAATAGGAGAAAGCTGGGTGGAGAAAATTATCACCGCATCGAGCATTCAGTATGATTGAGAAAGATAAATGGTGGAGTAGCAAAATAGAAAGCATACTGGCATGGTCAGGGTATGAACCCGACAAAGGGCTTGGGAAGAATCTCCAGGGCATCACTAAGCCAATACAACCAAAACGTCATGGCACTACCTTTGGACTTGGGTATCAGTATACGTGGTAGGAGTATGATGATTGGTCGCCACCATGGCGTGGTCCCTATTACCCTCTCGAGTAGCCAATGCCACATCTGAGTCAGACCTTTCACCATGCCGACACAATATGGGGATCTGCAGAGGACAAAGCTTTGGCTGGGCTGAGGAACCTGGTTCTAGAAGATGAGGATATGGGTTGCAATGTGAAAGTTGAGGAGGAAGAAGGCCTTGCCATTCAGACAGTGGAGAAGGGAGCATTTCTCAGGAACTGGACTGCCACGCCATCAAGGGCCAGACGAGTCCCGGGGTAGCATGGCTACTAATGTTATTTGAACAAAAAAAAAAGTTTTTTGGGCATTTAGTTTTAAAGATATCTTCCTTTCAGTATTTTGTTTTGGAAAACATTGTTTTGAAGTCACTCAAATGATATTTCATTTAACATTTCAGCATTTATCAAATAATTTGATGTTTTATTATTGTTATCTTTCATATCTTTCTTCTATTGATGAACCAACGACTGTGACATGTAATGAGACAATGCGACGTAAGGATAGTGACTCGGAAGAAGAGGATGAAATACCTGAGGAAGTTATCAGAGAGGTCGAGAATTTTGAGAACAAACCTAAGTCCAACCTGGACGAAACCGAGGCAATCAATTTGGGAGATTTCGAAACCATCAAAGAAACTCGCATAAGCATTCACCTATAACCGTCAGAAAAGAAAGAATACACTCGTTTCCTGAAAGAATATGAGGATATTTTCGCATGTTCATATGATGACATGGCTGGCCTGAGCACATCCATAGTGGCTCATAAGTTGCCTACCAATCCAATGTGTCTGCCGGTGAAGCAGAAAATCAAAAAATTCAAACCAGACATGAGCCTAAAAATCAAGGAAGAAGTCTAAGCAGATCAAAGCCAAAGTCCTCAGGGTAGTTGAGTACCCAACCTGGTTAGCCAACATCATACCGGTTTCGAAGAAAGACGGGAAAGCCAGGGTGTGTGTTGATTATCGGGATTTAAATAGAGCAAGTCCCAAGGATGATTTCCCACTACCAAAAATACACATTCTGATTGACAATTGCGCCAAGCATGAACTCCAATCCTTTGTAGATTGATTCACGGGTTATCATCAGATTTGGATGGATGAAGAAGACGCAGAGAAAACAGCTTTCATTACACCATGAGGGGTGTACTGTTACAAAATGATGTCATTCGGTCTAAAGAATCCTTGGGCCACTTATATGAGGGCCATGACGACCATCTTCCATGATATGATACACAAGGAAATAGAGGTATATGTCGACGACGTCATCATCAAATCCAAGAAAGCCACAGATCACATAGCAGACTTGAGGAAGTTCTTTGACAGGCTACGGAGGTAAAATTTAAAACTGAACCCCGCAAAATGTGCATTCGGGGTTCCTGCGGGAAAATTATTGGGATTCATCATCAGCTGCAGAGGAATCGAGTTGGACCAGTCAAAAGTTAAAGCTATCCAAGAGTTACCACCACCAAAGAGCAAGAAGGACGTGATGAGATTCCTGGGACACCTCAACTACATCAGCCGCTCCATAGCACAGTCCACAGAAATATGTGAACCCATCTTCAAAATGTTGAGGAAGGACGCTGAAACCAGTTAGACCGAAGATTGTCAAAGGGCTTTTGACAAAATCAAGGAATACCTGTCCACGCCACCAATCCTAGTCCTGCCAGAACCCGGGAAACCTTTGCTACTCTATCTGTCCGAACTAGATGGGGCTTTTGGCTGTATTTTGGGACAACATGACGAGACAGGAAGAAAGGAGTAAGCCATATATTACTTGAGTAAGAAGTTCACACCTTATGAAGTACGGTACTCTCTGCTGGAACGCACTTGCTGTGCTTTGACATGGACAGCTCAGAAATTGAGGCATTATTTCTGTGCCTATACCACATACCTCATATCAAGGATGGATCCTCTGAAGTACATCTTTCAGAAGCCTATGCCCACCGAGAAGTTAGCCAAATGGCAAATATTGTTGAGTGAGTTCGATATCATCTATGTAACTCAGAAGGCAGTCAAAGGACAAGTTTTGGCAGACCATCTTGCTGAAAATCCTATAGGAGGAGAATACGAACCAGTAAAGACGTATTTTCCTAATGAAGAAGTGCCATTCATAGGAGAGGACATTGCTGAAGCCTACGACGGTTGGAGAATTTTTTCCGACGGAGCTGCAAACTTCAAAGGAGTGGGTATTGGAGCAGTCTTGGTGTCAGAGACGGGTCAACATTATCCGGTATTCGCAAAGCTTAGGTTTCCATGCACCAACAATATGGATGAATATGAGGCTTGCATCATGGGACTCAATTTAGCCATCGACATGAATATACAAGAGTTGCTGGTAATTAGTGATTCGGATCTTCTGGTACATCAAGTTCAGGGAGAATGGGTATGAAAAAACACCAAGATACTACCATACATGTATCATGTGCAAGAAATGATGAGGAGGTTCACGAAGATAGAATTCAAACATGTTCCAAGAATCCATAACGAGTTCGCAGATGCACTGGCTACTTTGTCGTCATGATACAGCATCCAGACAAGAATTTCATCGATCCTATTCTGGTGAGGATCCATAATCAGCCGGCATACTGTGCTCATGTTGAAGAAGAAACAGACGAAAACCCATGGTTCCACGACATCAAGGAATATTTGGCAAAAGGAGAATACCCGGAGCATGCAAGCCATACTCAAAAACGCACACTGCGCAGGCTATCCAATCATTTCTTCCAAAGCAGAGGAACCCTGTATAGAAGAACTCCTGATCTGGGACTATTAAGGTGTGTTGATGCCAAAGAGGCTTCCAAATTGCTCGAGGAAGTACATGCCGGAACCTGCGAACCACGTATGAACGGTTTTGTTCTAGCCAAGAAGATACTCAGAGCTGGATATTTTTGGATGACTATGGAAACAGATTGCATCCGGTATGTCCAGAAATGCCACCAATGCCAGATACATGCAGACATGATAAGGGTACCACCAAATGAGCTCAATGCGACAAGTGCACCTTGGCTTTTTGCCGCTTGGGGAATGGATGTCATCAGTCCGATTGATCCCACTGCTTCAAACGGGCACAGGTTCATTTTAGTAGCCATCGATTACTTCACAAAATGGGTAGAGGCTGCATCTTGCAAAGCTGTAAACAAGAAAGTCATCGCAGATTTTTTCAAGGTCCCCGAGTCCATCATCACTGATAATGCTGCCAATCTCAACAGCGATCTGATGAAAGCCATGTGTGAAACTTTTAAGATCAAGCACAAAAATTCCACAGCATACATGCCTCAAATGAACGGAGCATTGGAAGCTGCCAACAAAAACATCAAAAATATATTAAGCAAAATGGTAGAAAATCACAAGCAATGGCACGAGAAGTTACCATTCTCCTTATTGGGATACCGTACCACAGTCTGCATATCAACCGGGGCAACTCCCTATTTGGTGGTTTATGGTACCGAAGCTGTCATTCCCGCCGAGGTGGAAATTCCTTTCTTAAGGATCATACAAGAAGGTGAACTCAGTGACGCAGAATGGATAAGGAGTCGCTATAAGCAACTAGCCCTCATAGATGGGAAATGAATGAATGCAGTGTATCATGGTCAGCTTTATCAGAATAGAATGTCCAGAGCCTTCAACAAAAGAGTCAGACCAAGACAATTGACACCGGGGCAGCTGGTGCTGAAGCGAATCTTCCCACATCAAGATGAAGTCAAAGGGAAATTTTCGCCTAACTGGCAAGGTCCTTACATGGTTCATAGGGTACTAAATAGGAGGAGCACTCATACTTGCAGAGATGAATGGAGAAGTCTGGCGAAAACCTATCAATTCAGACACAGTCAAGAGATACTATGTTTAGATTGTTTGTATTCCCTCATCTAATGTAATTGAACTACGCATGACCTGATTCCCGTTTAAGAGGGGATACGTAGGCAGCCCTGTGGGCTCGGTCACATCCTAATAAAATCGTCATTTCCCCCAGAACATGAAACTGGGGCAGAATTTTGAGGAGGACCCTCAAAATCCCGGAGCAAGTCCAGCCGACGTCACTATGTGCAAGACAGTCAGAAAATCGGTTAAGTAACTGGGGCAGAATTTTGAGAAGGATTCTCAAAATTTCGGAGCAAGCCCAACAAACTTCGTCACATGCAGAACGACCTAAGGATCACTTACTATACTGGGGCAGTATTTAGAGGAGGACCCTCACAATTCTAACGCAAAGAAAGCCGCAATGTCTCTAAAAGTGTCATAGTCATTAGTTCATCAATTTACTTGATATTATATACCACTATGTTTTCCAAAATAACTCTATTTCATCAAATAAGTGCATATTTTTCGAAAACTTTATTTCTGTGGTAGTCAGGTGTTACCCAGGGTAACTCGAGCAGGATCTCCGAAGCAAAGCAAAGCAAAGTAACCAGATGATGTTCGGCCAAAAATGCATATATTTTTCCATTGTTGCCTCATGTTCTAGTACTTTTTAATCGCCTTTTGAGTATTAGTCATATTACTTTGTGCTTAATATTATATTTTAACTGTGTAGGAATAAAGCGGTATGAAGATCAAGAGATTTGGAGCAAAATTGAATAAAACGCGGAAGATAAAGAAAGAAAATTAAAAAAAAATAATAAGACAATGGGGGGACACCCTTTGGTGTTCCCCCCCCCCCCCCCCCAAGTGAAGGACAAGAAAAGGATCTCTAATTGAATTGCCAATGCAATTGAAGAAAGTAACGAAAATGGAATTGAAGGCAAGAGTTGAAAAACGCTACTGCTTTCAGCGCCAGGACCAGCGCTTGGCGCTGGCCTGGACGCTGTGTTGCGCGGGTTCTTCTAATTCGTTCGGGACAAGGTTATTTCGGCCCTACACGATCCCAACTCGTATAAAAGGGGTTCTAAACCTAATTTGGAGGATATCTAACATACTTTGAAGGGAATTTCACGTGGAGGAACACACACCACGCTTGGAGGAGGCTTCTAACTAGTTTTTCTTCTTCTTCTCCTTCTCTTTCTTTAATTTCATAGTTTATTAGTACTAGAGTTTTGGGTGCTACATGAACGTTGTAGTTTGAAGCTTGAATTGTTCTTATCTTTTTATCATATTGGTTTATTTATTCAATCTTGCATTTAATTATTTGATTGCTTGATCACCAATTGAATACGATCTAGGAATTTAGGATTGAACTCGGGAGAGGGAATTCTAGATTGCATATAAGATTGAGTAGAGCAAGATCTTAACTCTGAGGGGGCGGATTTGCGGTTAGGATAGGAATATACCTAATCGCCTTGCTTGGTTATTATACAGAAATTACAAATGTGTTCTTGTTAATTCTAATTCCATAGGAATATAGGCGTTGGGTTAGCTTGAATAGGCGAGTTGTACTTCGGGAGAAGGCTACGAGCAATATTAACCCCGTCAATCAATAAACTAGATAAATTAATTAGACAATTTAAGTGGAAAACTCAACGGGATTGTTAGCTAACCCATAGCTCTAGAATATTCAATCACATTGAATTCGTTTCTATAATTCGCCAACTTATTTTCTTTAATCTCTTTGTTACTTTAGATTAATTTTAGTTAAATATTCATACGTTAGAATTCGCTTGAATAGTTAGTTGATAGTTAATCATAAGTCCCTGTGGGTACGATATCTGGACTTACAATCCTATATTACTTGTCGACCACGTATACTTGCATGTGCGTTTGGGAGCAACAAGTTTTTGGCGCCGTTGCCGGGGACTTAGAAATTAACTATTCTACTAAATTAGATTTTTACTATTATCTTTACAAGTTTTTTTTTCTTTGTCAATATTTTTAATTTTATAACTATTTGATTGATTTTTCTCTTACTGTGTTTCTAGTTCTCTCAGCATGACATCTGGGGATGAAGCATACAGAGATAAGGTTATTGATGAAGATGCATGGTTGACGGAAGATTTTTATGGCCCGTAGTTTTTGGCTTGTCATGACCTGACATCTTGGAAGTTTGAATTTGAATATGGAACTAAGGGTTGGTATTGTGATGAACATTATCGATTAAGAGAATATGCGCAACGACCTTTTTTGCTAACAACGTTGTTAAATGATTGCTCTAAGGAGAGAGTTGATCTTGCACAAGAAATTGACAGGTTTATCTTGGCTGTGCAGAACTTGGATGCAGATATGAGTGCAAAGGTTGATGCATGTAACGCCCAACAATTTAGTGATAAGTTGTGTGAAGCTGAAAAAGATCTTCTAGACCAAATTGAGGAGCTAAAACGAGAATACCAATTATTAGACCAAAATATTATTAATGATGCCAAGGTTGACGAAGTGCACAAAATTGAAGATGTCAAAAATTTTGCAATTTTGGAGTTGGAGCGTATTGGAACTCATTCTAAACACTTTTCAACATTGTGTTTGGTTGGTGACATGGGAATTGATCCAACCGAGCATATGGAGGAATCAATGGATGAGGAACAAAATGTTTATATTCTGAAATTTGCCATACCAAGGAGGCAAAATGATATTCCTCACTTAAGGTCCAAGAAGTGCAAGATGCGATATTATTTGCTTGGCTCCTTTATTTTCAGACCACCGCCCCATGAACGTGATAGAAAAGTTGATGCAAAATTGGGGGCGCAATTTATATCCTCAAAGTGAAAGGAAAAGTGGTGGAAGTGATGGCGTCGTGCCGCGACGTTAAATCAAGCGCTTGTTGGGAGGCAACCCAATTTTTTTTACTTTTTTTTTTATTGTGTTATTCTTTGTAGCTTTTGTATTTTGTAGGATTACGAGCATAGAATCAAAGCCAACAGGCATGTGTAAAAACGAGCAGCTGGTTGAAACTAAGTGTGAGGTACCCGCACAAGGGATCATACCAGGGAGAAGTCTGAGTATCCCGTGAGCTGCTAATTCTTCGGCCTTTGGCCTACCAGGGAGTCTCTTTTACCTTCTTGTTATTTTCAGTGTGCATTGATGACATTGCACAATTTTAAGTGTGGGGTGAGGAGATTGTCTAGGTGATTTTCTGTGCTATCTTAGCTTAGTTGTAGTACTCGTTCTTAGTGTAGTAGTTTTCTTAAAAATAAAATATAAAAAAAATGAAAAAAGAGAAGAAAAAAATCAGAAAATTGGGACTTTTCCTGATGATGGATTTTGTGGACAGATTTCTTGAGGGATTAAGGTCCAATAAAAAAAATTAAAAATATTTTATTTTTGTTTCTAGTTAGTCTTAGTTAGATAATAATCCCCCTTTATTTTTCTTTTTGCATCGGTTCTTTTCCAGGGGATGTAATTTGAACCGGGTAATTTTTATTTTTTATTTTTAGTATTAGATTTTTTTTTTAAGAGTAGAAAAAGAGGGAGAAGAAAAACTTATGTTACTTGTTTGATACTAGCATATTTAGGCCTGAGCTTGAGTAGTACTTTCCTCTGAGTGCTTGAGTAATGAATAAAATAATATACTTTCCAACACCTAAGCTCAAGGTTCTGACTCTGTATATAACTTATTCTTATTTTGTGGTTCGCGATGATCCTGCCTGTCATAGAGTAGAACTGATTCATCTTGATTGATACTTGTGCCATGTGTGATGAGGATTTCTTACTTATATTTCATGATTTGCATCTTAGTCTAGAACTTGCCCTGTATGTTATTGAAGCGAAATAAAAGTGTTGCTCTGTTAGAAGATGATAATAGGCTTTCTTTGATATGTCTTGTAAATTTTAGCCTTTCAGATATTGTACCACTAGTTAGCCCTTTGAGCCTGTAGCCTTTTGTTTAGAAGCCGTATTTTTCCCTTGATCCTTTTGTTGAATCCCTAGGTTATGCACCATGCTTCCTTGAGCATTGTTGCTTAGACCGTGATATTAACTGTGAAATCTGAAGAAAGGGATGGTTACGTAAAAAAATGATGACCAACGATAGCTGAAAAGTGATAAAAAGGCCCTCTTGAAAAGAATGTGACATGCATAAAAAATGAAAAAAAAAAAAGAATGAAAAAAAATTGCTTAGAAAAAAAAATGAAACGTTCTTGATATGAGGAAAATACTTGTGAAACAATAAATGAAGAGATGGCTGAAAAATAAAAGTGAAGAGTAGAAAATAATGGGTGTGAAATCTAAAAATGCAAAGTGCTTAGGGAAGTGTAAGTCACTATTATATAGTTCTCCTACCCGTCCCTTAGCCAACATTACAACCCATTAAAGTCCTAGTTTATTCTATTCGAGCACACTTAATTAGTAGAGATGTACATAATGGGCAAGCCTATGGTTCTTTGTGCATACATGTGAATTCGTTGTGAGTGCGAGAGTTGTTCTTTGATGCAAAGTCCTTAAATTGCATTCATTTTTTGATTTGAGTGTATGGACTATTTATTCTTGTGAGGGCACTTGTTTCATGATATATAGGTGATGTTATTAGCTTCTTTGACAGAGTAGGTGAGCGAGCTTAAATTTGGTAAGTCAGAGTCCGTCTTTGAGGTTAGGAGGTTAGAATTTTGTTGTTTGTTTGTGACTTGTATATCTTGCACGATGATCAGGAAGTATATACCTAATGGTTTGAGTTGCTATAGGGCCTAATTGTTAGTATCAACCAAAGTGGTGGTGTTTCTAGGCTTGATTTATTGAGAGTGGTTTTAATGCTTACTCGAGGACGAGCAAGAGTCTAAGTGTGGGGTGTTGATGTTCGGCCAAAAATGCAGATATTTTTCCATTGTTGCCTCATGTTCTAGTACTTTTTAATTGTCTTTTGAGTATTAGTTATATTACTTTGTGCTTAATATTATATTTTAACTGTGTAGTAATAAAGCGGTGTGACGATTAAGAGATTTGGAGCAAAATTGAATAAAACGCGGAAGATAAAGAAAGGAAATTAAAAAAATAATAATAATAAGACAATGGGGGGGACACCCTTTGGTGTTTGTCCCCCCAAGTGGAGGACAAGAAAAGGATCTCTAATTGAATTGCCAATGCAATTGAAGAAAGTAACGAAAATGGAATTGAAGGCAAGAGTTGAAAAACGCTACTGCTTTCAGCGCCAGGATCAGCGCTTGGCGCTGGCCTGGACGCTGTGTTGCGCGGGTTCTTCTAATTCGTTCGGGACAAGGTTATTTCGGCCCTACACGATCCCAACTCGTATAAAAGGGGTTCTAAACCTAATTTGGAGGATATCTAACATACTTTGAAGGGAATTTCACGTGGAAGAACACACACCACGCTTGGAGGAGGCTTCTAACTAGTTTTTCTTCTTCTTCTTCTTCTCTTTCTTTAATTTCATAGTTTATTAGTTCTAGAGTTTTGGGTGCTACATGAACGTTGTAGTTTGAAGCTTGAATTGTTCTTATTATTTTATCATATTGGTTTATTTATTCAATCTTGCGTTTAATTATTTGATTGCTTGATCACCAATTGAATACGATCTAGGAATTTAGGATTGAACTCGGGAGAGGGAATTCTAGATTGCATATAAGATTGAGTAGAGCAAGATCTTAACTCTGAGGGGGCGCGGATTTGCGGTTAGGATAGGAATATACCTATTTTAATCGCCTTGCTTGGTTATTATACGGGAATTATAAATGCGTTCTTGTTAATTCTAATTCCATAGGAATATAGGCGTTAGGTTAGCTTGAATAGGCGAGTTGTACTTCGGGAGAAGGCTACGAGCAATATTAACCCCGTCAATCAATAAACTAGATAAATTAATTAGACAATTTAAGTGAAAAACTCAATGGGATTGTTAGTTAACCCATAGCTCTAGAATATTCAATTACATTGAATTCGTTTCTATAATTCGCCAACTTATTTTCTTTAATCTCTTTGTTACTTTAGATTAATTTTACTTAAATATTCATACGTTAGAATTCGCTTGAATAGATTAATTATTTGGTTTAATTTAGTTGATAGTTAATCATAAGTCCCTGTGGGTACGATATCTGGACTTACAATCCTATATTACTTGTCGACCACGTATACTTGCGTGTGCGTTTGGGAGCAACAGCAGACAAAGGCATGAATGAACCAACCTCCCCTATAGAACTCACAATTTTTCTAGTGGTTGCAGGCAAGGAACAGGACAGGAGCATTCGCAAGTATACACATACCAAAGTCACTATCTTCATAACGGCGAGGCCGCCAAACGCAAATATATCTCCAGCTAAGAAATATTTTGCTCCTACTCACTAATCGTCCATTTGCATGAGACTAAGCCCTGTCTCGATCTTTGCATGAGGCTAAGCCCTTCCTCCATATTTGTATAAGGTTAAGCATTGCCTTCTCTTTGCATGAGACTAAGCCCTGTCTCGATCTTTGCATGAGGCTAAGCCCTGCCTCCGTATTTGCATAAGGCTAAGCATTGCCTTCTCTTTGCATGAGACTAAGCCCTGTCTCGACCTTGCATGAGGCTAAGCTCTCCCTCCCTATTTGCATAAGTCTAAGCATTGTTTTCTCTTTGCACGAGACTAAGCCCTGTCTCGATTGTTGCATGAGGCTAAGCCCTGCCTCCCCATTTGCATAAGGCTAAACACTACCTTGTCATGAGACTAAGCATTGTCTCCCTTTGCATAAACGTTGCTCCATTCTAAACCTTGCATTATATTCTTCTCTCGGGGCTAAGCTGTGCCCCCAAAACAAGACTAAGCATTGTCTTGTTATCACCTTTGGTATCATGTGTTTGCACTTCATGGGTTGATGTATAGCCAACTTGTCCAAAGGCATCATAGTCCGAAGGCATCATCATCATAGCCCGAAGACACCTTGTCATGGTCTGAGGATCTCTCAATACTGCACATCATTATTCAAAGGTGTCATGGTTCAGATGCACCATTATCATGGCTGGAGAACATCATTTCATGGCCAGCGAATCCCTTATTTCATGATTCATGGCCCGGGACGTCATGGTCTAAGGACGTCATCCTCACTGTCCAAAGACAACCTTCATGGTCTAAAGGGAATTTGCATCATGTTTAAATTCTCACAAAAATCTATATACTTGCATACGTCGTGTTTTTTGAGTTTTGCAGGTGATCCAGGAAGTAACCATTCTTCAAAAGGGAGCAACCTTCGCTCCGGTTTCCGCTCGTACTATTTACACACTGCCATTATTTCAAATGTAACCGATTCCCATTAATTACTCACCTTTGCTCTATGACCGTTCAGATATCTGCCCTGTGATACATCCTTTAAGTTTCAGATTCACATTTCCAACTCCGCATAAACCCATTCGATACTATCCTTCCCAAAAGGAACCCTTTCTGAAAACACGACCGTTCCTATAACAATTTCAACGGTTTCACTAACCGTTGGGTCCAGAACTACACACGGCCTGATTCCTGTAAAACTAGGGATATGTAGGCAGCTCAGAGACCAAGGTTCGGCCTATATTTTTCAAAATACCCCATTCGGTCAAAATTGGCCATCATTTCTTTACCCGACAACTCTTTCATCCTTCCCGGGTAAAGAGGGGCAGCTGTTGATACCCAATTTTTCCCTCATATATTTTTAATCTGCATATATATTTTCAAAATAGTGCACATGCATTATTATTAGAGTTACAAACATGCATAAGTGTTTTTATAATTTTCCTATAATTTTAAAGGCTTTAAATCAATTTATTTCAGCATTTTTTATTATACATATATCCAATAATTACCCCTCATATTATTTTATGATGATTTAATCATCTAAATTCATCATTTATGCCCATATATTGTTTAAATATTTTAGTTGTATTTTTTATAATTGTGTTTGCATTTTTAAGGCTAGAATTGCACATTTTGCAATAATAACCCATATATATGTATAATTATATTATCTATACGGAAAAAGACTTTTTATATTGTTAATGTTAAGTAATTATTTTAATAGATTTTCATGCACAAATGACATTTTTTATTATTATTAATTATTTTTATAAATTATTTAACTGATTTAATTGGGTATTCAAAATCTAGCCCTTTTTGTTAATTAATTTTTGGACCTAGCCCGATTATATACACCAGGACAATACCCAATACCCAAATACCCGTTAACCCTAACCCAGTACCCGTTCTCACCCGACCCAAATTTTCCCCTTTAATCCTGGTCGTTGATCTTTCAAGATCAACGGCCCTCATTCGTCCGTCCCTTTTTAATTAACCTAACCCCCTAACCCTCATTTATTTCTCCCCACCCGCCGTCATTGAATCCTCTCATCCTCACCTCTCACCCTCTCAAACCCTAACCCGTCGTCTCACCCCAAACCCCCAAGAATCCCTGTTCTATGGGATCCTCCCATTGCTCCCTTACCATTCTAGGATTCTTCCCTTATTTGGTACCCGATTCTGAAATAACTTAGGTACTTGTCTAAATATGGCAAATACCCCGATTTTGTTCCGTCTAAATCCGTGTTTGCCCTTTGAATCTGGACAATCTCAAGTCCAAACGCATTATTTGTAATGATTCTCTCATATCTCCCTTGATTCGCTAAGCCCTAAAGGTTAGGGTTTCAGATCCTCTCTGATTTGAACTAAATCTGGTTCAAACACTGTCTTTTAAACATTTTCTTCGTCTATATTTGCTATGTTATTTATAGATCTATTGATTTTTACCGGTTAAGTGATTTACTTAAACCTAGGGTTTCAAACCCTTACTTTTACTTGAATTAAAACTGATTTGATTATGAGTTTCCTTTAATAAACTCTTATATATGCTTATTTGGTACGAATCTGTGTTATTCTCCTTTCATTCTGGCTGATTGGTGTTTTACCCAAAATTAGGGTTTCAGATCTTTCTAGATCTAATTTGGCTTCGATTTCTTAATCACTTTTCTTTAATACTGCCGTTCATGTGTCTCTATGCATTTTATTACAACTCTTTGATACTATCGACTAATTTTATTTACCCCAAAAATTAGGGCTTTTGAAATCTTTACTGAGATTCCAGTCTTTCCTTTTTGGTATGGTACTTATATTTCCTTATTTTGTTCGATTTACCTGTTCTCATTATTTCCTTACCTTATTTGATCTGGTACTTGAACACTGATTGATTCTGTTGTAAGACTTGCCAGATTTCATGCTATTAGGTTCTGTTAATTGTTTGAATCCGACTTAAATTGATTCTACTTCTATTTTCATTCCTTACTTGTGTATGATTGACTTATTACCTTATTTGTGTGCTCTAATTCAGTGCTATTTAAATCCTTCCCCTCTCCCCCTTTAAAACAAGACTCGAACTCTCCTATTCTGACTACTAAAAAACTTAAGCTCTCTTGCTCTCTCTTGTTCTGATTTCTGTGCTAAGTGTCTCTTAATATTGGCCGGCTGAAAGCCAAGGCCAAAATTATTCTGGAACCTCATTGTTGTGGTATACTTACTTGCTTTCTCAATTCCCTTCTCTATGCTTTGCTTGACTAGTCTGTTTCAATTCCTAGCATGACTCTGTCCTTTATGTGATTATATGATTTCATCTAGCAACACTATTAACTTAGGACTAATTTGTTATGAATAATATGAATCCATTTCATAGTTTAGCCTAAGGTTTAGTTGTCTCATGCATTGCTTGTTGATTCTATACTTGTTCTGAACTTTGCACACTAGGGATATGTAATTAGTTAGCTTGTTGTTTAAACTCATATGTAATGTTCCTGCCTGATTGTTTTTGTGATTAAACCATGATTGTCTTAATTACTAGCATGAGTATTTAGCTTAACTAAACTTCAACTTATTTGAACTATGTGTTTAAGCATGAATTCTGTATGTTTCCTTGGTGTAGTTCTGCCTGCAACTCCATGTTCTTAATCCTGTTTTTCTGAAATCCAACTATCTTTTTTAAGAACCTGGCCCTCCCTCTTTTGCATACTCTTAGTCCCTTAGGTTCTCAACCACCCCAGTGTGAGCACTGCTTAGGGTCCTTGAGACTCCTCTGAACTCTAACACACTGGGGGGCTGGCTTTCCAATCTCTTCATGAACTCTTTCTGAATGTGTGGTTCTGGTATGAGCATTTCCCGGGTCCCTGAGGCCCTTGGGAACTTTGACACACTGGAAGCCTGGTCCTAATGTGATGTGGGTGAATCTTTGCTATGCTTCAAAGCTGCTATGTGGAAGGCCTGGTTCCCAGGTTTATTTAGGCCCACGAAGGCTCCCTATAGTGTAACTGATACCATTATGTAATTCATTTGGCTATTTTGGTCTGTAATAACTATGTAATAACAGATTTGGGGATATTTAGTAAAGTTGGGGGGGTTCTTCTTATATCTTTTGTTAAAACTGGGTAGAAATCATGCCTATAGGATTCAATTGTGCTGATTGAATTATGTGAGTATTATACTGCGTTTAGAAATCCTACCTAAATCATGTTGATTCTGTATTTTTCGTTGCATCCTAGAGATCCTGCTTATAGGATTTTTGTTCAATTCCGTGCATTAGAAATCTTGTTCATAGGATCTATACATGTCTCAATAAATGTGCATTAGCAAGCATGCCTATAGGATTTTGTTAACTGTCCTCCTGATCTGTTTAATTTTTACCCGTACACAGTTAATAGATATCATGCCTATAAGATTTAAATCCATTCAAACCTAAAAATCATGCATATAGGGTTTAAATTAATCCAGCAATAGATATCATGCCTATAGGACTAAAACCAATTTCATATTTAGCATTCATGCCTATAAGGTTTAAGTCAATTCAGTAATTAGAAAGCATGCCTATAGGAAATAAAAATCTTTTTTTCACGAGTTAAAATCAGTGCTACGCTTAGAAACCATGTCTATAGGTCTATTATTAATAAGATCGTAGAAATCATGCCTATAGGATCCTGTTCTGAATTCAATTGTTATTGTCAATCACTTAGGCAATGTATCTGTAGGACTTAATAATTCTGGGTTTATAATTGTGACATTACTGCCTGAAGTGCCCAGATTCATGCTGAATAAAATCAGTAGGCAAACAAATAGGCCTTAATGCTCGCCTCAACAAATTTGTCTCTGCACTCTGTTTTCTCACATAGATATCATGTCTATAGGATTCTAAAGTTAACAAATTTGCTGATTCAACTGCGTTCTTTGTTGCCTATGTGTGGAGGTATGAGCATATACTTGCTCTTTATCTAAAAAGTCTTATTTGCTTTTGTTTTGTCGCCTAGATTTCACATTTTAAGTAACATAGGTTGGTCTAGAACAATCCCAAATAGAGGTCCTAATACCTCCAGGGCCATAGGCAAGGGACGGGTAGTGCACGCATAGGGTACGGTTTAGAATCAACTAGTGCGCTTAAGTAGCAACTTAAATATAGTAATTGGGTAGTAAGGAGATGATAGCCCGTGCGCTAATGCTATGAGTAACACCCCGACTTAGAGGAGTTACGAAGTATTGCATGGAATGATCATATATGCTAAAGAACTTAGGACCACCCCCTTACACTCCCGTTTAAAATAAATTAAATATTGTATTTGTCCAAATTGTTTTCTTCCTTTTTTAGACTAATTCGCTTAATTTAAGTTCGGCCGGGACCCACCGTTGTGGACCTCGAGGGGTGCCTAACACCTTCCCCTCAAGGTAATTTCGAGCCCTTACCCGATCTCTGGTGATGTAAACTAGTTATATGAGTTATTTGCTCTAGGTGCCCTAACGCACCTTAATCCGTAGGTGACGACTCTTCCAATTCCCTACCCTCAAAAAGGAGTTGTCCCGGAAATGTCGAAATCCGATTTCGTGAGAAAAGGGGGGCGCGACACCCTCGTCACTACTTCTTCGAGGTTAGACTAGATACTTACTGAGTACATGTTAGTTATGTACCCACGCTACACTTCTGCACTAATCGTGCAGGAACTGAGGCAGGTGCATCTGGTTATCATCCCAGCGCACACTCCTGATTCCACGAGACTTTGCGGTGAGTTGCCTTACGAGCGCGTTCTGCAGTACCCGAAGTCTTTCTTTTGCTTTTACTTTCTGTCTTCTTCATTTCAGACAGTAGTGTAGTATTTTTGTATATTCTACTAGTGGCTCATACACTTGTGACACCAGGTCTTGGAAATTATGCTAGTAGACACTTGGTGATTTTGATTATTTACTTCGCCTCATTTGCTCTTAAATTTATTTATTTCTCATTTTATTAAATTTTCACTTGTTATTTATTGAATAATTAAAAATCAACTATTTCTAATTCCTAAAAGAAACAATCACATGGTTAGTTCACTGTCTGCTTGCCTGGCGGTAACGTTGGGCGCCATCATGGCCTACAGGAGAAATTGGGTCGTGACATCTATCTTGTACAGAGTACTTTTTGTACCACTACTTTGTTCTTTAGTTACAGTATTAAAAGGCATTTGTTTTACGTACATTTCAGGTTAGTTATAAAGATTGACATATGTGAATGTACAAACTGAATGTAAAGTATTATGATGTAACTAAATAGACGATTATTATTAATATTTACAATTTTGGTACCGACATTAATCTAAATGTCGGAATTTTTATACGACATTTTAAATAGTTGTAAAAAATGTCGGAATAAAGCATCTTAATATGACGTTTAATAAATGTCGTCATATCTCTATTTTCTTGTGGTGTAAGGTGATTTCTTTTCATCCATGTGTCTAATTTTACATGATAAAGTTATTCAATCTCTGCGAGCAAATCAGCCCGAACATATATATCATATCTATGAATAATGTGCCTGTTGCTTTAGTAATTTTTATGTGTGCTAGTCAAAAATGATCATGTGTTCGAATCGATTTACATGCAACTCAACTATTTTATGAGTGTCTGCTAGCTTCCACCAGTGTAAATATCGAGTAATGTTGTCCTCCAATAACTAGACAGATAAAGATCACCTTTTTGTCTCTGTTGAGATTTGAATGTGATTTTCCTATAAACTTTTATTCCACTTTATTTGGAGTAACAATTAGGTCACATTTATTTGCTCGTATTTTCTATGGATAAAAAAGCTCAAGAACAAAGCTATATCTTTCTATGAAACATAAAATACAAGATATAAAATAAGTGATCGAAGACGCCTTTTTTTCCAAGGCGGAGTCCATCTCAATAAAGAAATAAATTTTAAAAGGGGATATATGAGACTTGGAGATCCGTTAATGAGATAGGGGCATAATTGGGCTAGTTTGCTAACGTCAAAGGTATTGTTATCTTATTTATAATAGTTCTGGGGCATTTGGACCAAAAGTCAAACAGAGGGTATTTTTCTTCTATTTGCAATAGTTTAGGGTTATTTTTAGCCTTTTTCGTTCTAACCGTATAATATGGACATATCGCAGTCTTTGTCCTTAATAATGGAAGTCCAACGCATTTTGGTCTTTTTCATGGTACACACACGTTGTCCTCTTTTTCATGGTACGTACACATTTTCCTCTTCAAGAACTTGCGTACACAAAAGTATAATCCATCTTAGGAGTTAGATTTGGGTGTAATTCGATGTAATTATACAGTTTGACAAGTTTGTCTACTCAAACAATTACCTGATCAGTATGAGGTGTAATTGGAGAGGTGTAATTGCAATCTCCAATTCTCAAGGGAAGGGGAGAGTGAGAATTGGTGGTAATGTTATTTTTTTAATTTTTTTCCTTTTTGTTTTTGTTTTAATTTATTTTCTTTATAACTTTTTATTTCCATTATTTTAATTATTTTATTTTATATTTACATTTTAATTTCTTTTAAAATTTTATAATATATTTTTCTTTCTGTATTATTTATCTTTTATTTCTCTACCTTTACTTCTTGTGATTTCATGTAATTGCTCGTAATGTTATTTCCTATTTATTTTATTTACTTCATTTAGCATTACTGCGTTATTATTCTAGCTTTTGCAACTACACCTCTTAATATTAGAAATAATGAGTCATTGACAAACTTGGCATATAATGAGTGATGTCATTAAAGTATAATTTCATTTTTGAATGAGCTTATAAGTTATTATGTTTTCTAATTTTAAGTTGTATTGGAACTTATATTTATTACGTTGGAATTCGACACATGTTAAACTATTTTTTTATTTTAAAATTGTGTTATATTTATGGTTCCAATTTACTTATTTTAGTAGTATTGGCTTTCACATTACATGTTGTTCATTTTTTTGTTAGAATT
This sequence comes from Nicotiana attenuata, assembly GCF_001879085.1. Classification (NCBI taxonomy): domain Eukaryota; kingdom Viridiplantae; phylum Streptophyta; class Magnoliopsida; order Solanales; family Solanaceae; genus Nicotiana; species Nicotiana attenuata. Next base: position 64,090 of record NW_017673141.1, read on the forward strand.
GATAGATTAGTTTTGTCAAACATTTGAATAATATTATGATATTATATTTATAAATATTAATTAATTTTATCAAACATGCAATCCATGATGTTCTTACAAAACGTATGTTTTTAGTTTTTATAATTAATTCAATTAAATATTATCAATTTGGAAAATTATATCAATTATTTTTACAATATTAGTTATAAATATATGATTACTAATTAATATATATTCAAGAAAAAGATATGCATCTTAAATACCAAATCTAATATCATTTATACTTATAAAAAATTATTTATATGCATATATTTATTATATTAACTTTTAAATTTTGATAATTACTTCATTTAAAATTTAATCTAATTGTGTCATTATACTTGTGTAACCAAACAATATGCTTGTAATTACACTATAATTATGTTATGACAAACAAACATGTCGTCGTAATCACAACATTGTGTAATTACTAGATTGTGTAATTACATCAATTCCAATTAGTACATGACTTTCCAAACATATCCTTACAGTGTTCCGCACACGTGGCCACTGTCCTTTGGTTGGAAGTTGGATCAACATCAAGGCTCGTGTGCCAATAATCAGCTAAGTTTTTATAGTTTAGGATGTGTTTGGAAAGTGAAGTGAGAATTGGATTTCATAAGTATAATTACATAAGTTATCTTGTTTAAATTGTTTGGTCAAATAATTACTTGGAATAAGCAATTCTGCTATTCAAATCGAAAAATATAACTGCGCTGTGCATTTGAGAAGTCAAGAATTTGTTAGGACGTCCGAGTAAAAGAATTGTCATGTCAAATTATGGAGCAAATTAACGTAAGGTACAGATTAACGTAAAAGGATTGAAAGAGATGGTTTGAGTGGTAAGTTCTTGAAAGAACATGGGTTTATTTCTACATATAATCATCGAACACTACTCTTAATAGAACAACAAAATCACAAAACTAGTTTTTGTTACAGCAAAGTAACTGAGCTATTATGATTGGATCATAAAAATTATAAATTATTGGAGATTAATGTTAAGGGAGGATAGTGTAGGATAGAGAGACTGTTTCCGAAAGACCCTCGCTCAAAAAGACGAAAATAAACAATAGATCAATGACAGCAACAGAAGCCAAAAAAAATAATATCAGCATCGTAAGAGACAGAAAATAGATGAAAAACCAATAACAATAACCAGTAATAATGCCACAGTACTATGAAGAAATGGAAAAATAGTGTGGACACTACATAAACCATTAACATTCCAAGGCGAAACACCATCAGACTAGCCCCGCCCCAGGTACAAATTATAAAAATGCTCGACTCCCTCCTAACCTTCAACCCTAATGCTCGACCTCTACACCTTTCTATCAAGAGTCATGTCCTCGAAAATTTGAAGTCGGATCATGTCGTGCCTGATCACTTCACCACAATACTTCTTACGCCGCTCTCTCCCGTTTCTCATACTTGTCAATGCCAACCGCTCACACCTCCTAACCGGGGCATCTAGGCTTCTCCTTCACACGTGCCCGAACCATCTAAGTCTCGCTTCCTGCATCTTGTCGTCCATGGGAGTCACGCCACCTTCTCCTGAATATCTTCATTCCTAATCTTATCTAGCCTTGTGAGCCCGCACATCCATCTCAACATCCTCATTTATGCTACTTTCATCTCCTAGAAATGAGAATTCTTAACTACCCAACACTCAGCCCCATACAACATGGTCGGTCTAACCACCGCTCTATAGAACTTACCTTTAAATTTCTATGGCACTCTCTTATCATACAGGACTCCAGATGCTAACCTCAATTTCATATACGGTGCGTGACATCCTCGTCTATCTCCCCACCCCCCTGGATAATTAACCCAAGGTACTTGAAACTTCCTATCTTGGGGATGACTTGTGAGTCAAGCCTCACGTCCATGTGCGCTTCCCCCGACATCGATAAACTTATACTCCAAATATTCTGTCTTAGTCCTACTCACTTGAAACCCTTAGACTCAAGGGTCTGTCTTCAAACCTCGAGTCTCTCATTGACGCCGCCTCACGTCTCATCAATCAAAACAATATCATCAGCGAACAACACACTATAGCACCTCCCCTTGAATATGGTGTGTTAGTGCATCCATCGCCAGGGCAAATAAGAACGAGTTGAGTACAGACCCTTGGTGCAACCCCATAACAACCGGAAAGTGCTCCGAGTCGCTTCCCACAGTCCTAACCCGAGTATTAGCTCCCTCATAAGTAGGCTTTGCAAGTATGAGAATTCTACGTCAGAAAATGAAAAAAGTTTCACCCGTGCAAAAAATTGTCTGCCCATATTTCAAACAATAGACAATCAAAAATTGTCTAAGTGAAACCAAAAAACAAGGATGCCTGCATATGCAACTTCGTTTTTGTTTGTTGTGTGTGGTGGGTGGGGTGGGGGGGGGGGTCCGTTCTTCTCTTTGGATTTTAGATATCATCCTCCACCTCATGCTTTTATATTTTGGATGTCATGCAAAGAATATGAACATAATCCTGTGCTGCCCGTCTTTATAACATACTCATGGTCCTGCTGCAAATGGATAAACTGAAGTATTGTGGAAGGAAAACCGCAATAGCATAGGTACCTAAGTTATTAAATGGACCAACACTTAATGAAAAGAAAACCCATAGTTAATGGTTCGACATTTCATGTACAACTCAAAGTTCAAAGCCAGAATGGAATGGATAGGAAACAACAAATTACATCCTCATATTGGCCTGAACGAGATGACACAGTCCTAGCAACTACTTTATTTCAGGTGAATAGACACGATCCCGACATCAGTGTGATCATTCGCCAACTTTCTGCAAAGAGATTCAAGTAAATCAGAGCAGGTATATTGAGAACATATTATATCAAGTAGTTTGTATAATACAAATAACGACACCATATCAGCAATCAAATGGTCTAAGGTATGAGTAAATACTAGTCCAAATTTCATCAGCTAAAAGTTAGCCAAATAGTTAAAATGATATGAAATTCCTAGCATATTCTATAGTCATTTGCAATAATGGATGGATATGAGGAATAAATACTTATCTCAATATAGGAAATAGAAAGTAAAATTCTTATCTGCTTCAGACAAAGTGTTATGGCAACATTAATAGCTACAATGTTTTCCAATACACTTGCTCAATACCAAAAGAAGTGTACCTCTTCCTTCTTCTCTTTCTTTCCTCCTGTGAAGAGCTTATAACCTCCATAGAAAGCCAAACCCCAACCAGTAAGAGAGACGATCACGAACTGCACTAGATGTCAGTTCATAATCAAACTTCAAGTTTATGATGCACACCATCTCCAAGTGTTGGTGATTAGCATACACTCAATCAAATTCTGATAACACGTTACACCCAAAAGAATATAAAGAGTGATGCAATCAACAATTGCAATGTCTGCACCAACCGGTACTAATAGAGTAATAAATAGCTTTTGGATGCACTTCAACTGCTGATTCTAAACTATCTTCTTTCTTCGGTATAAGATTAGAAAATGCCACCATGTGCGAACAACAACAACACAACTCCACCGAGTATACTGACAGATCAAAGCACAGATAATGGAGATGATACTTACAGAAAAGATAATGGAGATTCGATCAAAACAATTGCAAGTAATTGAAACAATCCCTCAAATTATTACCCTTCAAGCAATATTTATGACATTTGGTTTTTTATATAGTCCCCAGCCATATCCAACATCACATTAAAATACATGACAAATTTCAAGGGTAAAAATGAGAAAAACAATCTCCTAAAAGAAGAAAGTCTCTTTTAAACAAACATTTTTGGCATCACTTCTCATCCCTCCGCCTACAACTTCCTACAGAGAATCTGGCATTAGACATCCCTCCATCAACTGCCTCAATGGCCATCGCAAACTCCTCTCCCTCCCTCCCTCAAGCTGTTTCTGTCCACCATTTTTCAACAAGCATCAACCTCAACTCCAACCCCAAAACATGTAGAAGCTACCAATATTCTCAACTTATTAAAATGCAAAAGTCCCTGCTTCTGTACCGAAGGTTTACGAGCTTTTGAGAAAAACCTGGCAATTTTTTGTGAGATTTTGGAACAATAAGGGGGGGGGGGGGGGGGAGGTTGTGAACACAATGGTTTTATCCCCACTTCTCCAAACCATCTCACACCAGCGCTGAAAAACCTATTCCATCTTGACAGGTTGGATGTTGTGGTAGAATAAGGAGGGTTAGGGCAATGGGAATGGGAAGGGAGCTTACGAAGCTTGAGCCCATAGAGTATTGGACTACTTGGGAGTAGAATGGTGGAGGAACATGGGTTGCATGCGCATTTGTAAGAATTCTGCCTTACTAGTGGACGGAACGCAGAACTATTGCGCAGATGTAGCATTTAATCTTACGAATAGCATCTAACTTCCACTTCACAAGACACAAGCAATGTCATAGTATTACCAGAACTAAGGTTTAAAGCCACCAAATGACATCAAACGCATATAACAAACTCCCTCCGTTCCAATTTATGTGAACCTGTTTGACTGGGTACGGAGTTTAAGAAAAAATGAAGACTTTCGAAATTTGTGGTCCTAAACAAGTCAAAAAGGAGCCCAGAGTATTTGTGTGGTTATAAAAGCTTCTCATTAAGGGTAGAATTGTAAGTTTAAGCTAAATTGTTTCCAAATTTAAAAAGGTTCATTCTTTTTGGAACGGACAAAAAAGGAAATAGGTTCACATAAACTGGAACGGAGGGAGTATTCAACAGTCCAAGGCTCCAAACAACATAAGCATGATGATAAGATCAAAAAGTAACAAGAGAATAAGAGGGTGTTTGGATTGGCTTTTAAGCTGGTCAAATCAACTTTTAAGCTCTTTTTAGCTTTTTTCAGTGTTTGGCAAAATTAAAAAATGCTTAAAATGAGTTTAAAACTGCTTAAAACAAGACAAAAGCAATAAGTTGGGCAACCCCAACTTATTGCTTTTTGGCTTAAAAGTTATTTCTGCTGAAAAGTCACTTTTTTAAGCCAATCCAAACGGGCTCTAAGTCATAAACAGTGAAGAACAGGAAGTTCGATTGTTTCAAGGATAGGCAAGATGATAACATCAAATGCACCAAACAAACCCAAGAAAGCTTAAACAAGTAGAAAAGAAAATTGTAAGCATTCTGAAAAACTCACATGCTCTTCTTTCCATTTTGATGGGCTCATTGGGTCCTGCCAAAAGTTCACCTTTGGAGGACCATGATGGTCTGCATCACAAAGAATAACATTAATGATTTTACTGAATCAGACGAATGCATTCCAAAATGATATTATAAATGGCATTAGAGCTCGCATTGTTTACTTGTGGTAGAACACGACAAACAAAGCCAGGAACTCGATATCAGATTTCTACTCACTTTTTTCCCCATTTTCAAGTCACATTCCAATTTTTCTCAGTTTCAAATTGTTGAAGATAAGGTTCAAAAATATCTTTTCCATCCAATGTGAACTAAGTTAGAATCAGCATACAGGTTAAAAGACTTAACTTGAACAATAACTAATGTACAATGGAGCAAAACAGCTAGAAGGTACAAATAGGCAATTACAACAACAACAACAACATCCCAGTATAATCCCACAAGTGGGGTCTGGGGAGGGTAATATGTACGCAGACCTTACCCCTACCCCGAGGGGCAGAGAGGCTGTTTCCAGGAGACAAGGTACAAATAGGCAATTAAGAGAGTAAAATATAACATAACAACAACTCCTCTTCAAAGCCAATCTGGTTGGCCTCGGCTATATAAAACCTTTATATCCATTCAGATCCATTTAGACCCCTCTGATTCCACTACTCAATATTTGTCGTATAGAAAAACTAGTGGTTCTCTAAGAACAGGAGCTTTCTAGTTGATTAAAGGTTCTCTAGATCTCGCACCTATTGTACATTGTCATACACTCTCTAACCAACTAGAAGAACTCCCGTAAAATATAACATACAACAATAACAACATACCCATGAAATCCGGGGTACTGTGAACGCAGGACGCTATTTCTGATAGACCGTCGGCTCGAAGAAAGCATAATCCCAACAATGATTAAAAGGACAAACAAAGCAGTAACAGTAGCAAGAAAAATAAGATAACCGAAGCGAAGAACTAATGTATAATAATAGAAAACTAAGAACGAAGAAAGTATGGGGGTAATACTAATACTATCGATATGCAGAAGAGAGACGCGTGACTACCAACTAACCTACTACCTTAATCCTCGACCTCCACCCTCCTATCAAGGGTCATGTCCTCAATAAGCTGAAGATGTGTCATGTCCTGCCTAATCATCTCACCAATACTTCTTCGGTCTACCTCTGCCTCTCCCGAGAGCCACCATACAAGACTGAATATTAATTAGAATATCAAAAAATGGTTCACTTAAATCATTTAAAAGAAGTTGTCAATCTTTCATTTTCTTCCATAGCCAAGAACCAAGTCACACTGCATAGAAAAGAACTATTGAGCTAAGCAATAAATTCCATAGAACTTCGGACACTAGAAACTTAAGTGTAATATTTCATATTACACTCTCTTTTTGGATCCTTTCCAAAAAGATTGACACATTACTATTTTTTTACAAGGTAAGAAATGAAACATTATTACATTCAAAACATCTTTAATATATAGATTCCTACTATTGCTTTAATGACATTCTTTTAGGAATGACATGAAAAAATGAAAATGAAAACTTCTAGCAGCACTTTTGGTATATTATACATATTTAGCTTCTGAGTCAAATTCTTTCTTTCTTTCTTAAATTCCACATCAGTCAAATACTAAAACTAAGAGAGTAAAAATTACTCCCTCTGTACCACTTTAAGTGTCTTTTAAGGTTTTAGCATGTGCATTAAGAACAAAGCATTATTAACCAAAATTACTCATATTTTCCCTCACTTTATCACTCCTAGTAATACTTACTCAATTGGTTATCTCTCAAACCACATTAATCTTTCCTCAATTAATACTAACTCAATTAACGTGCCTTCTTCATCAATTCTAACTAACCTTAACGACTCCCAAATTCTTGTATCTTCCCATCTTCATTTTAACATGGGTAAACTTGTTGAACAAATATTTTGTTCCACTAAAGTTTTCATTCACTTTTCAACATAAAATTTAATTAGCGCCAAAATTTCATTCAACTTCCAAAATTTAATTTGACAATTTTATTCACCTTATATTGTACTTAAACTAAAATTTTAATATTTCCCACCAAAAATATCCTACAAAAGAACGCTCAGCTTTTTCAAATGTTGAACCAAACATGGCTACAAAACAAAGTTATCAAATTCCATGATTCAAATAGATATAAACATGTCTGTTGAACCTGGCCTCAATCTTAATTCAACCTACACAACAGTTGAAATATCTTGAGCAAATTACATTGAGTCAGAGAGACAATAGCACACAAACTGCAAGCATGACAGGAAGAATTAGACATAAATACTTGTATGTATAGATCCTATTTGTAACTTGATATTGCTCATATGGCTTAAAACATAAGAACGTGATATCTCTACAACTTATATTTCAGGAGAAAAAATGATTTCCTGTATTGTAAAACCTTTCTGCAATAAAACTTTTATACATATTTAAACATCTTATCCTTTCAAATTTCTTTCCTTTTCACTTAATATTTCTTACGTATTTATTCGGTCCATAATATACAATAATACTCCACAAAAAGTGCCACCAATTTTTCTACAATATTCTGCCTTTTAGTATTACGAATCGCAGCCAATTTCTAACCGTGCATGCCTGTAATTTTTTTGTATCCATTACAATCATTTTTTGTATGCTTCACCTTTTTTTAAAATTATGCGCAAATAGATATAAAGACAATTGCAATGTATATCAATAATTATCACAACTATCGAAGAAATTAGAAAACTTAAGTAATAATGAACATAAAGCAATATTTGAATGCTATTTAAAAAATGTGATGGAAAATTGAAAAAAAGAAAAAAGAGTGACGAGAATGACGGCATCACTGTTTTCAATTTCAACACTGACAATTCAATGCGTTTGAAAACAATCAAAATCTGGTGTCTATAATGATGTATTTAATCAATGGACAAGAAATTGTAGTCGTAAGAGAATTGAGCTTGACTTTGATCACATTTGAGAGATTATTTTTCATGTAGACGGACAAAGCCTTAAATTCTAGCTTGTTCAGTGGATATGCCGAATAGCACTTGGCATAAGCGCTTACAAATAAATAAAAGCTCGTTCGCAATTTGGCATATCAATGCTTAAATGCGGTAATATACAACGTGATCCAATTTTTATTGATATATCTAACATTGTTCATATTGATGAAAAATGGTTCTACATGACAGAACAATCTGGGTATTACCATCAGATGAGATGAGCCACTTCGAAGTTGCAAGAACAAACATTTAATTGGGAGTCATGTTTCGAGTTGTTTTAGTACATCTGAACTTAGATGCACAAGGAAATGAATTGTTCTTTAGAAAAATTAGTTTATTTCTTTTTGTCACACTAGATAATTCAATTTCCTTGTGAAAAAAGGGAATAAATCATTTTTTCTCGAAAACAATTCATCTCCTTATGCATCAAACCTTGGAAGTGCTTAAGCAACTAGAAATATGACTCTTCCAATAAAAAATTTGCTCCTGTAACTTCAAAGTGTCTCATCTTCATCAAGTAGCAAATAATAACTCTAAGATTATTTTGTCATCTAAAACCCGTTCCTCATCAATATGAAAGATGTTTAACATGTCGATGAAAATTGGATCACGTGTTTATTACCTTCAAGCATTGATATGCAAAATTGTAAATAAGATCCTTTTTAATAAGACTTTATAGAACTTGAATACCTTTGTATATCTCCGCATTATAAGTGCTAAACAAAGTATTCAACATATCCACTAAACAAGCTAGATTCTAAATATTAGTTTGTCTATGAAAAGAGACCAACCGAAAGTGATCAAAGTCAAGCTCAATTCTATTACGATCACATTTTTTTACTTTTCAATTAAATAGTTCATTATGTACACCATTTTCTTTAGAATGGCATCGGTATATTATATTAGAGCAAAAGTTGTCATGTAGCCATATTTACAATTCGAAAAGCCACGTTAGAGTATTCTTTGCTATCTTACAAGGATTTTATCTTGTCAAGTAAAAAACTCTGCGTTATCTACAAAACATTCTTTACGCTAAAAGTGAAACAAGAAAAATATAGTCCAGCTTGACTTTTTAAGTGGGATTGCAGCTTTCTTAAAAGCATCTTGCATTTCTCTTTCAAAATTGTTCACCAAATACATGCATGCACCGTTGTCCACCATATCTTCCGATTCAAACACCGAACATTGTAATTCCAACAACTCAAGAAGTCACAAGTAGACTTGGGCACCTTTTTAGATCTTCAAAATAGGAACAAGCCCACGTTAAAGGTAATGCAAAAAAATATGGATATGATTGCTTTTGTGGTGTTGAACTGCATTCTCAAAAAAGACATCTGGAACATAAATTGAAACCCCTTCCAAAATGAGATTTTCCTTCCATTTCCAACCTTAATACTTGTGTTAGCTGCCTAAGGTTCCCAAAACATCCATAATGGATTTTCAAACCCCAACCCCTTAAGGGATGTAAACTTTTTTAGTGCACTATTAGCCATCTTGTTTATATTTATCACATATTACTCTACTCCATAAAGTAATCCATAGTATATCTCTGTAGCCATTTCATAAGACGACTCTTAATATGTGCTTTCAGGTTCCGGTTGTCTAATCCACCTTCCTTTTTAGTGGTACCAAGAGTGTTACCACTGTCTTATCTCTAGTACTTGCCAAATAAAGTTCCTCCTCATTGAGTCAATACTTTTTCCCACCTTGGCTGGTAAAGGGAATAAGAACATAACATTGGTTGGCAATGCATCTAGCACATTACCCACCAAAATACCATTCCCTATGATGAAAGATATTAACTCATCCACCTTGCCAATCTTTTTTCACACCTTTCCAAAATCACATCCAAAACATTCTTAAAGTTTTTTGCGTCAAGAGACAATCCCAAATAAGCAGTTGGCAATGAACCCACCTTGCAATCAAGGATAGTTGCTAAGACATGATTACCTGAATACTTCTTTGACAAGAGAAAAGCATACTCTTTCTCCAATTCACATGTAAGAGAAACAACTTGAAAAGTGTCCAAGATCAATCTCAAGTCCCTTACTTGAGCAACACCGGCTTCACAAAAAGCCAAAAAATCATCAGCATTCAGGAGGTGAGAGATCTTTAGATTGTTACTATTAACGCCTTCCATCCGACCATTTCCCCCTTTTCAACCTTCAATATGTTATTGAACTCTCCATAGCTATTATATAAAAGAAAGCAGCCAATAGGTTACCTTGCCACAAACCTCTATCAGAGGGAACCTTCTGGACAACCATTGACAAGAATAACTTATACAAAAGCATATAAAATTAATCTATTGGCCATACACCATTTCAATAGGATCCACGGGACTTGACCTTTAAGTCTGGTGTCCACACATTCATTGGCAGCATCAAAAATCGGATGACCCTAGATGAAAGCCATGTGATGTCCATCCACAAGTTTATCCACCACTTTCTTGAGCCTCTTAGCAAATAACTTGGAAATAATCATATATACATTGTCTATCAAACTGATTGGCCATACGCCTTTTCAATAGGATCCACGGGACTTGACCTTTAAGTCTGGTGTCCACACATTCATTGGCAGCATCAAAAATCGGACGACCCTAGATGAAAGTCATGTGATGTTCATCCACAAGTTTATCCACCACTTTCTTGAGCCTCTTAGCAAATAACTTGGAAATAATCTTATATACATTGTCTATCGGACTGATTGGTCTGGAACCCCACGCATCATTATTTTTGGGATCATAGCCACATATGAAGCATAAATTCGTGAAGAATCCCTTATTGTGAAAATTCTGCACTATCTTCATGAAATCAACAACATACCCAATATATTCTCACAAGTGGGGTTTGGGGAGAGTAGTGTGCAAGTAGACCTTACCCTTACCTAGAGAGGCTGTTTCCGAAAGACCCTCGACTTAGGTAAGCATAGTAATCAGTAGTAAAGAAATACAATATGTAAAAACGAAAAATTATGGGAAGGAAACATAACCAATAGCGAGAGTCAAACAAAACGAACCAGAAGCAATATCAAGTAATAATATGCAAAGAATAAACCACAACTAGCATAATACTAAAGCTACTAGTAAGAAAAGTACGCTATATTACCCACTAACCTTCTACCCAAATATTCGACCTCCACAACTTTCTATCAAGAGTCATGTCCTTAAGTTGCAGAAGCGCTATATCATGCCTAATCACCTCTTGCCCAATAGTTTTTATGCCTCCCTCTACCCCTCCCTAGACCCCCATGTGCAACATCTCACACCTCCTTACTGGGGCCTCCGGACATCTCCTCTTTACATGCCCGCACCATCTCGCCTCACTTTCCGCAGCTTATCCTCCATAAGGGCCACCCCCACCTTATCTCAAATAACCACATTCCTGATCTTGTTTTTTCTCGTATGCGCACACACCCATCTAAATATCTTCATGAGATCATCTTTCAAAATACCCCAACATTTGTGGAAGAAACCCATAAAAACCAATCTGGACCAGGAGCTTTATCAAAGGCACACATTTTTAAACTCTCAAAGACGTCATGTTCATCGAACTCTTTCTGCATCCACTCTATCTCCTCGTCTGTGATGCAAGAACAACCCAACAAGTTATGTTCATGTCTCTAATTTTCAGTTTCAACATATGATTGCTAATAGAAGGATCTATATTCCTTCTTTATCTCCTGTGTATCAGCTATTGTTTCACCTTGGATCTCCAGCTTATCAGTATGGTTGATCCTCTGAATTGCACGTTCATCTTGACTTAAGCAAATGGAGATATACAGCATATTTTTATTGTTTCCAAATGTGTTGAACTGTACGTTCATCATTACTTAAGGTTTCTAATTTCTTAATTGATGGTTGTGATAATTTCTCATTTACATTGCTATCGTCTATATCCATTAAATAAAATAGGAATAAAAGAAAAGAAAAGAAAAATGATGATAATATATACTAAAAATTACATGAATATTAGAGTAAAATTAAAATGTCCTGCGCTGTTAGAAATTGGCTGCAATTCACAACACTAAAAGGCATAATGCTATAAAAAATTAATAACAAAGTTTACTGGAATAATATTGTATATATGGACAAGATAAAAAATAAACGAGTAAAAAATATTAAGTGAAAAGGAAAACATTTTAAAGGCACAACATTTTTAAAAAATATGCACGCAACGAGTTGCAATAAGGTTTTACAACAAAAAAAATGAATTTTTTCCTCTTAAAATATAGGTTGCAAGAATGTCAAGTTCTATCTTATATTTGAAGTCAAATGACAGCGTCAAGTTACAAGAGTATTGGCGTCTAATTCTTCCTATGATGCTTGCAGTCCTACTTCCATTTGTGCATCATCTTTTGTACTTGGCTCAACATTTAGATCGAATAAAAAGTAAAAAGATGTCTCAACCATTGAGTAGGTTGAATTGAGATGGAGGTCAGGTTCAACATGCAGATTCATCTATTTGAATTGATTTGTCTAGTAGCCATGTTTAGTTCAATATTTATAAAAGTTAAGCCTTCTTTTATAAGATATTTTCGTTGAAAATGTTAAACCTTTTCTATAAGATGAATAAATTGAATTTTGAATAATGAATAAAAATTTGGCAATTTTAAGTTAGAAAGTGAACGAAAATTTTGGTAGAACAAAACTTTGCTTCAACAAATTTGTCCATGTTAAAATGACAATGGAGAAGGTAATTTTGGAAGGAGAGTTAGAATTGATGAAAAGGCAGTTAATCAGCAAGTATTAATATGGAAAAGATTAATAAGCTTAAAAAATAATTAATCGAGTGAGTATTAGGCCTCATTTGTTTGCACTTAATGGAGGTCTGAATCTTGATCATTCAGATTTCAGACATTAAGTGCGTTTATTTTTAAAGTCTGAATCTTAATTATTCAGATCTTAATCACTAAGTGCGTTTGTTTTTTTTACTTCACAACCACTTAATGAGTCTGAATAGGTCTATATGATTAAGATCTATAACAGAGACTTAATTTCATTAAGATACTATCACATTTCATTATTAACTGCCGTCACCGCCTACCATTATCAACTACCACCATGCCGCTGCCACCACCATACTCAACCACCCCCACCACCACCATCATCTTCAATCATAGCCGCCACCATTATCGACCATCACCACCCACTATTCCCACCACTCCGACCACCATCATTCTCACCCAAAATCAACACTCATCCACCTCAACTACCAGAACTGACCACCCTATCACCACCAACCACAACCGGCACTGCCCATCTTTATAACCTACCACAACCCACCCACCACCTTCCTCAATCACAACTATTACCACCACCCGCCATTATTAACTATCACCACCACCAATCATAATCGGCACCACTACCAATCACTACTAGTTACTAGCATGAACCACCATCATCAACCAAAACTACCACCAACCACCGCCTCTAGTCGGCATTCACCCGTTAGCCATCACTACCAACAACTATCATATTTTAAAAAACTATATATTTTATTGATAGAATATTAGATTAGTTAGTATTTCATTTGAATTTTATGTTTATTAATTTTCAAATAAAGATAAGTTTTATACATTCAGATGTCAAAAATCAAACAGTCTTAATTATTTATTATACACATCTTAATATATTCAGATGTGTATTCAGATTTAGATGTCTTAATTTTAATACACATCTTGATATTCAGATGTGTAATCAGATTCAGACGTCGTAATCTTAAAAAAAAACAAATGAGGCCTTAGTAGGCGTAATAAAGTGAGAGTAAATGCATGTGTAATTTAATATATTATACTATCATGGCCGAAGCTACACTTTGGTAAGGGTGGTCAATTGACCATCCTTTGTCGGAAAATTACACTGCATATTTAGGTAACATATCAGGTTTTAGAGGTACATAATATATACTGAACACCCTTTGTCAGAATTTTTTTACTTCTTTTAAGTTTGAACAACCTTGAGGAAATTTCTGGCTTCGCCACTGTATACTATTGTACTTAAAGTTTTTTAATGGATATGCTTTTGCTTATAACACTTAGGAATCGTTCTATTTGTATTGCAACAGCTTTATTGCCCACCACATACTACTCTCTCTGAAGCCAACTTTTGTTTTTTTTACAGGGGAGCAAAATTAAAAGAGAAACTAATTGAAATATTAAAGTTAAAAGAGAAAAAAAATTAATTGTTATGACATATAATACAAAATACCAATTATTAAAAAAAAGGTAGATCCTAACAAATAAAGAAAACTTCAGTTTATGCTTTGAACGAATTCATAATCAAATTTAGCTTTAAATTTGATATTATTTTGATTATAGTAGAATGCTAAAGGGGAAAATTTAATTAAAATATCACAATATAAAAATATACAAGATATGGCGGAAAGTATTTGGAATAGGTTTTGAGGGATTTGAGGGACAATTATGTCTTTAACCATGTTTATGCAAGTATTAAAAACCCTTAGTTTGCTATGTATTAGTTATACATAGGATAATACCTAATAGGATGTACGTACTAATTATACATAGGTTGACAAAATACCAATCAATAGATTCATAAAACACAAAGTTAATGCTTGCATTGCTTTTTCAAATACCTCCTACCAAGCGAACCCTAAAACAGATGGAGAATTAATCACTTTTGACCTTTAAATAGCAAGGATAAAACTTGGAAAAAAATAATTCTGCCATTGTTTTCTAAAGCACATATATGTTGAAATTTTATTTTTGGGCTAATAGAACACTTAAAATGGAATGGAACGGAGGGAATATGAATTCTCCTTTACTAAATTGACAAGTCAAGCCAAGTGCGTCTGATAAAACAAAATTCTACTACGAACGAAACAAAACGCCAACATTGAATTAAGCCCAATATTAAATGTTAAAGTTAGAAATTTAGACAAAATTTATCAATCAGTCAACTACGCTAAAGCTTCTCTATATCAATTCCACTCCTCACGCTAAATTCGTTCTCATACAATTTAAAGAAAAATCTAGTGAAGAGGAAAATTTACCACCGCCGCCAGCCAGACCGCGCCGCTGGATAAGGAGGGCGCCTTGGCTCGTACTGTTAACTGATTTGTAAGCGGAGAGCCGAGAGAGAGTTGCGGATTGGCGCGCCGCCGCCGTCCACGCTGCCATATTTTAGTGTTTTAACGATCGAGTTGCACAGAATTTCTCGGTGATTGTGGAGATAAAAAGTTGCACAGTGATGCAAGTTACCAGAAATGCATACGATAAATGGCTTTTTCCGATTGTTATTGAATAATTAGCATCCTGGGCCTTGGGCCTAGATTTGTTTTAGGAACTCGGCCTAACCCAATATAAAGTAGAAGAATTAAGAGGAATTTTCAGAAATGGTAATTGTTTATTGCCTATTAACTTCCTACTAGTATAGTGCCCGCGCGATGCGCGGAAAATACGGAGAAAAAATATAATAAATTATTAACTTACTTGCTTAACCACCTCATATTTTTATAACTTGATCAATCATAAAATTTAAACCATTTGATCGACGAAAGTTTATAATACGGCAAGTAAGATAGGAAAAATTATTTTATGTAGCCTAAATTGCCGTAACATCTTGTGTTATGTGCAATGAGATTCAAATTTAACTTAACTTACTATAATTATGTGATTTAGTTATGTATGCATTATAATGATGGCTAAGTAACAGAAGTGTATGTGTAATCACATATAATGTATTTAATAATTTTTTATAAACACTTGGTGCTATTACCGTTATATACATAGAGTGTAAAGTATCAATAACATTAAGTGCTTTAATCCCTCTTGCTTCTTCCTCCAAAGAAAGCATGCATTAAATCCTAGAACATATGCCAAGGAAGATGGTCATCGCAAGACTTCTATCAAAATGGTTCTCTTACCTTGTGATAGACTTTGAAGAAGCCCATCATATCCCTAAAAACACCAATTTCCTCCGTAGATAAACTTAACATCTTAGCTTTTTAGAGTATTTTTTGTTAAGATTGCAAATTTTTCCTTTTCCTATAATTGAATATATAAATAAAGCTCTTTGAGGAGGAAAAAAGTAGCGGAATGACTTGGATACAGTGGACTTTCCTTAGAGGCGTTCTTCTAGGAACCGCAATCTTCTTTGGATAAGAATAATAAACTACCTGATTTCCACTACAAACTACATGCTTCCTTGGATTAAATTCAGTTTTTAGAACTCGAAGCCCGAGAAAAAGCCGAAAGCAATCAAAAATTAAATAAAATTACATTTATTTATTTTTCCATGTGAGTTCAACATGAAAACTATATATAGCTTCATCAATAATATACCAAATCAACCGCTCATCCCCAGTTGATATAGAGAGAAAGACATTATGAAATCACATTTATAGTTTAGTAGCAAGTAAAATTTGGCTCAACTTGGAGATTAGTATTTTAAGAAACTTGAAGAATTACTCGCTGCAAATAATTTTTCTATATGTAATATTTATGTCATATATCAAATAGAATTCTAATTGGATATAGGAACTAATAAGTTCCAGAAATCTGTAGCCTAAAAAAAGTTATATTCTCGGCATGCCATAATCTTCTTCATATAAATGACCCACATTGAAATGCCATATCTCATTTTTTAATCTACATCACTTTTCACAATTTTTTGTTTAGTAGGTGCAACTTCCTATCATGCCAAGTTGATGCATAAACAATTTCAATATTCAAAGACTTACTAAAAAAATAAAGACCCAAAAGGCTAAAACATTTATCTGCATTATTGCATGATGACTAACATCATGTTCAGAACCACACAATTCTTTAATTCTCTCTTCCATCACCCAATGGATATCAATAGGACTGCTATAAAAGCAATTTTCTGCCTCTTAAGTAGAGTTTTATGCCCATTTGTCCATTCACTCAATTTTTTGCTAATATAAACTGATAAATTAGGAGATAGAAGCATATATGAGCACCTATTAAACTGGTTTGTTATAGTCCTTTGGGTTCACAAATTATGTGACACTAAAATTTTTTGACAGGAGGATGACTAACGACAGAAATAAAGGTCAATAGATAGTAAATTTGAAAATTGTAATGTTCACGTAAGAGCCCATAAATTTGGATATTTTACCTAGCTCAAATCTGTTTGCATTCACATCAGCACCAATAATTCTTGAAGCCCCTGCAATGGTTGGTTTAATAAGGAACATTTCATATATTACGTGTGAATACGATCTACCCAATAATGAAATCTCTATTAAATCAAAGGTACTTATATAGTTAGCGAATAATTTTTTGTTGAATATATTATTTATTATATTAACCAATATTTTATTAGAGCTAACATTGTCTTCTTTGGAACATAATCAAACGCACCATGCCTAAATGTATTTTGGAACTTACCACATATAACATTGTCGTTTCATCTTGATTGGCTTGAAATTGTTAGAACAAAAGCTCAATTTCTGAATTTTGTATACTGCTTGTTTGCATAGTTTGCTCTTTTTGTGGAAACTATGCTGAATTTATATCTCTCTTAGGTGAGAATTATAGTATTGAAAATGCTAAGAATATTGGCAAAAGAATAAAGTAATGAGATCTCCAAAAGAAATAGTGGCTGCCCAAAAGTTTTCATGGTAAAATATGAGATCCGCAAGTATGTTTTTGTCACTATTAACTTTCTTCGTTCTTTTATCTTATAGCTATACCAGAAAATGATCATAATTCACAAAGCAAATAAGCATCGGACAAATAAAAATATGTGCACTTATAAAAGATGGATCTATTTTTTAGTAACTAACTTTTCTTTTTTGTCAGGT
>NW_017673141.1:82051-118254 GCF_001879085.1 Nicotiana attenuata
AATATAAATATATATTAATAGTTAAACTTACGAAAGGAACATAAGTGAAAGTTAGAATTTTTCATTTATAAAGATATACTGTACTGCAAGTCTACTTTGGATGAATTCATATTTTAACTACCTAAATATATATAGATTCCTCATTAATTTTTGATTTGAAAAGAGGCAAAACAGATTGTAAAGTATTACTATACATGAGAATTACATATAATCAAGTAAAGAGCTAAAGTAATGTGTGTATTCATGTTTTTCCTCTTTTAAGACATTGGATATGTCGTTAAAGTTGCATTATTTGAAGGAATAAGTTAGTGTTATTCCATTATGTTATTTATCTCATCTAATACTCTTAAGAAAAAAAAGAGTAAAATGACAGGTAATGTTGCAAAGAAATAAAAAACTTTCATTAATTAAAAAAATTACAGGTAGTCGTATAGACGGTTCTCCCACTCAGCTTCAAATTTAAGAACATAAACCCAAAAAGGTTCACTTGGCCAAACCTCGTGATAAATGTCAGTTAAAATACTACCTAAAGGTTGTCCAAGTGAATCTACTAAAATTGATAAGGCTTCCCAATCATATAGTATAATTTGTCTATGGCATCAATTAGTGCATCTCGAGTAAGCTGATAATTTGCAATATGTACATCTAGTGCAGGCCTAAGCTCTCTAAATTTCTTTTCTCTTTCCCTTCGTTCAGCCCTTCGATCTCTTAGCTTATTTTGTATCGCCCTTGGGACATTCCTGATAATTTCAGGCTTTGAGTCTGAAGCATTATAGGAATAAATGTTGCGACGGCGTACCCTTGTACGTTGTCCCCTTCGTTGAATTTGAGCACTTGTAGTTGGAGTAATTTGAACGTGTCCTTATTCATCCATATCTGAAATAGGACCAAGAAAACAATAAGAATAGCTACAACATGTCAATATGATAACATAGTACATGCATATTATTTTGAAACTTGCTCCTTAGTAGATATAGCTCAGCCAGTAGCGTCTCAAAGCACTCAGAAATTTGAGAGACAATGATGTTCTTTCTTGAGAGGACTGCTAAAAGGATAGTGACATGCTAATAGAAACACTTAATTGTTGAATTGGATAGAATAAGGAATCCAGGATACTAACATTTAAATTAATTCCAATATGAGTATTTAGCTACGCAGCCTAATTTAAGTTAGTATACTAATAAGTTGACAACACCAATAGACTTGTACATACTAAATTCCAATAGATCACATAAAATTTAGTATATTCATGTCCATGATACTATACTATATTGCAAAAAAAAAACAGTAATGAAATCGAAAAACAGTTATTCCAAATCTGTTATACCAAAAAGATACTCTGTAAGCAACAAATCGAAAAAACAGTTATTCCAAAAAGACCCTATGTAACCAACAATTATGTAAATTGCAAATCTGCAAACAGTGGATTAAATTTTATACCGTTATTATCGGGAGAAAATTTACAGACTTGAGGCTATCGTGATTTTGCAGAATTTTTTTTTTACGTAATATTGTCGGACTCTCCTCTGTTTTTCGTTGTTCTCTGAATTTTTCTTGTTTTAACGCCTCCTTTATTATGTCCTTTTATAATATCATGTGATTAATATAGTGGGAAAGTGGTTATAGTGGGTAAGTGGGGAGGATTTGTGAAGGGAGATGTGAAGTAGAGGGTTGAAAACGTGGGGGGTTAACGTGGGGGGTTAAAAACTGCATATTGAAATTGGTTATAATTAAAAGTGTAACGAAAACAGAAAAAAGTTCTAACCTTTTTGCACGCTTTAGTTGTCTTTTGTTATTGATAATCTTTGTGCCCTCTTGTTTGTATTGATTGCGACGTACTTAACAACTGTTATTTCATTTAGAAATTGGTTTGCGGCTGATACATATAGTTAGGATTCTGCTTGTCTGTATCCAAGGAGTTGTTAGTAGTTCTTCATGTCTAAGCAACAATGTGTTAGTATGTAAGAAATCTTGCTCTATATATTACGTAAACTTCTATCAGTGTTGCAGAATTATGATAATGTTTTTGCAGTATGGAAAGTTAAAGGTTGAAAGCAGTATTTCATGATTCATTATGTGACCAAGGGTTTTTTTTTCTGTTGGGCTATGTTATTAACACAAACACAAGAAAAGTGCAGATTTTTATTTCCCAGAAATGAACTTACTGCAATAGGCTTGTTTATATGCGCAGATAATTTTAAAGGGAAAAAGAGCGGAGGGATATATTAGAAACAGATGTATATTGCTACAAAAGTACTTGGCTTAAAAGAGATTAGTCCACCTGAAAAAGTAAAATTTTTTGTCTCAAGTTATGATTAAAAAAAATAAAGGAAAGTTAAGCACATCTATAATTCACAGTAATTAAGACAACACCTTTTGATGTGTTGTACTTTGGATCAGAAGTATATGAGAACATGAGCAACTAAGTTATGTTGGTCGATGATATAAACGACGACTCGCATGGATAATCAAGATCTCAAAAATACTCAATCCTGGTTAGCGGAATCTATATAACAGTTTTAAGTCTTAGATGAAATTCATACAATCAAAACATTAATTCTCATCAAGATTTTATGCCAATTACCGACATAGCAGTGATAGCTACATGAAGGATTAATAAGACAACACAGTTCTAGAAATACAAAGGATCAACCTTGCAAATGTCGTCATGTTACTCAAGAGCCTTGTGATTAAAGACTTGATGAACTTTGACTTCATGTATAGTCCAACAACTGAAGCTCTACTTAAATCCCTGGAGCTGTTGTTTAAGCTTAGTGCCCTTGATGAGGATGGTAAGTGAACCAAAGTGGGTGAAAAAATGGCTGACTTTCCTCTGGATCCCATGCTGTCCAAGATGATTATTGCCTCTGACAAGTAGAAGTGGTCTGCGGAGATAATAAGCATTGCTGCATTTCTTTCTGTGGGGAATTCACTGTTCTATCATCCAAAGGACAGACAAGTCCAGGCTGACAATTCCGCCAATCACATCTAAATAATAAGAATATATTACAATGAGAGGCAGAAAAAAGATAATTTTATTAGAATTTTGAGGTAAAAGCTATATTTAGCAAATAATTCAGTCTCGTCCAAATGAACCTTAGTTATCAATTGGTCATAGGGCCCCCGATCAAAGACATCCATTGGTAAAAGTGGATCCGGCCCTTTCCCGGATCCCACGCATAGCTAGAACATAGTGCACCGGATTGCCCTTTTATATCAAAAATTACGTACGGGTTCAGCCAAATCCAATGAACCCAATAACTAAAATGAACTATGAGTTATGCGGCAAATTCAGAAACCACTAAATTTCAAATTCCAACTCCGCATGTGGCTAAGCCAACCTGAATTCAGCAAATAAGTAGCAATTGTTTGCATTTCTTTGACAATATATAAAGGAATATTAGTTCTAACCATTAGATCAAATATAGAAGTATTTTTTGAAAGATACCAAACTCATGCAAAGATATCTCAAGTAAGGAGTAAATTTTGTCGCAGTCACACAATACAATTAAGCTTACTGCTGACATTGACAAAAAATAACTTCTAACACTCTTCTGTTAAGAGAAGATAGATTGCCTCTATTCTCAAACAGAGAAGCCTACTATAATGTGTTTATACATGTATTAATATGTGATTGCCCTTTTATATCAAGCTAGTCGTGCAAGAGTCATCTATGTCATCTGAATTAATAAAATAACACAAATCCAAGCTGACAATTCCGCCAATCACATCTAAATAATAATAATATATTACATTGAGAGGCAGAAAAAAATAATTATTAGAATTTTGAGGTAAAAGCTAAATTTAGCAAATAATTCAGTCTCGTCCAAATGAACCTTAGTTATCAATTGGTCATAGGGCCGCCGATCAAAGACATCCATTGGTATAAGTGGATCCGGCCCTTTCCCGGATCCCACGCATAGCTACAACTTAGTGCACCGGATTGCCTTTTTATATCAAAAATTACGTACGGGTTCAGCCAAATCTATTTTTTGTGACAAACGCTAAAGTTCGCTATAACATATAATCCAAACTCATTAAGTTGTGTTTTCAAATGAAGCAGCACGGACATGCCAATAGAAGATTGTATCCGATCGTCGTAAAAGAAATCACATTAAATAGATACATATAGTTGAACTTAGAACGAACAACTCACAACTTAACAACGGAGAACGGTATTTTTTATTTTATCTCCGGTAATAATAGAAGTTGGTATTTTCAATATTATTTCGATAAAAACAGGTAGAGATTATAAAGAAGGCATAAATTAGGAAAATAGCCAAAACGTTAACAACATTCAAATAATGTAAAAGCATAAGGAATAAGTGGAATGAAGAGGGACAACATGGGCAGAGGTGCAAAACACTGAAGCAATGAAAGGAAATAATATTTTTATGAAACTGAAGAAAAGAAAAAACACAGCGACAAAGAGAGAATGGGTAAGTACCAAAATAGAAATAGAAGGTTACATGCTGAGAAAAAATAAAAAAATGTGGAGATAGCATGTAATTCGAGTGAGAAAGTTTCGAACTTTTAACTAACCTAAGCTCTCATTATGGCAGAGTTATAACCGTTTATCATTCCTTTTTCCTTAAACGTTGAAGCAGTAGCCCAGTTGAAGTAACTACAATTTGATTCAGAATTTGATGTAGGTCCCTTGAAGAGAATGTATATTTTAAAGAGAATTTAGCATGACAGAAGAATTGAAATACAACTTCTTATTAGACAACTTGCTGAGACAACTACTTATTCATATTGCGGAAAACATAATTAGTGCAAGCCATAGAAAATACAGTTTTTAAATAAAAAGATGATATCTACTTAAACAAATTGGAAAAAAGTGCAAGTCTCAAAATCAGTTCAAGAGTATTTTCCAATGAAACAGAACGAAACAGTAAAATTATTATACTGAGAAAAGCCCTCATCCTTTTCATTTTGATAAGCAAAGAAGTACCTTTAGTCAATAGTACCGAGAAAGTGCAAAAATAATTATTTTCTTTACAATGATGGGAGAGCAAGAAATTACACTGAAACTCTTTTAGCTAAGTAAAGAAGTCCTTAAAGATTATATAAGTATCCAGATTATGTCCGTTATATAATTGAACTATTAACCCAAATATTGTAAGAACAAAAAGTGAATTATTGTAGTATATTGAAATCTTCTACAACCAATCGAGAAAGTAGGTTTAAAAATGCGCGAACAGCATAACAACAATTGCAGATTTTGCTACTTAAAATAATTGTAAGTAAAAGAAATTGATTTTTAATACCTTTTCATCTTGTAGAACCAATTCAATGGAGAAATTAGTGTCTGAATTGTAACAATCCGGGGCTTCCCATAGACGAACAACCCGACATTTCAACTTCTGTTGCATCCTCGAAATTGTTATATCCTTAATGAAATAAATGTGAGTAGCCATCTTTTGCATAAGCCCTAAGTTAACTTAAAATCAAATGACATCATTAGGAAGGATAGAATTGAAGTAGCGTGTATTATTGGAAGAAATATAACTTTGCGAGTTCTTTGTTAGTAGATGTAAACATTAAGAAGTTAATAGTTAAAAGTATCTGAAAATAGTAACAACAAATGATGATGAGATAAAAGTTAAGCATACCAATTGAAGTTGTCAACTATTGTTTCTGAAGTTTATTTCCAATATGGTTTAGCAAAGACAGAAGCATGAGAACCAAAAATGTACCACAAAAGATTATTCCAGTGTAGTACTTGAAAAACAGATGTTTGCTAAAAGGGCAGATGCTTCAAAACAACAAAATCAAACGATGCAACTTCAGCCATTTGTTGCATGAAGAACAAAATCAAATGATGCAACTTCAGCAGTTTGCTGCGTCAAGGTAAAAGTGGTCTAGTTGAGTAGAAACTGTCGTAGGGCTGAGAAGTTGTAAAGGCGTGTGTTTATTGCAGTTGACGAAACAGGGCCAATTACTGCGCCTCTTTTTCATTGGAATAATGCGCCTCTTTTTTCGCTTTTAAGGGCAAATTATTAATTAATTGTAATTTTTTTAATTAATTCTATAATTAATATAAATCACAGTATTTTATTATTCCAAATCGATAATTAAACATTATTTCACACGCCTTACTTGCCTTATTAAGGGAGTTTTTGTGTCGTCATGTCCTGCTGTCCGCCTTCTTTCGCGGGAACTTTAGATATTTCGATTGTAGGCTTCCTCCATATTAAATTGCCATTTATAACAATCATTATAGGATGACATGGCTGTATTCTCACTCAGGTGATATACTCTAGAGGAGATACTCGAGGTGAATATAGCTAGGTTTGACATTGCTTTATGAGGCATATTCTTCAAACATATTGGTATAATTTAGTAGCCCCCAGGTTGAGTAGGGTCAGTGGCTTTTGGTGTTCCATTACCGTATCTCCTTTAACAGGCATGGTTCTTTGTACTAATATGGAGACATCGAGCAGAAATTGGTTTCCAAGACTCAATACATTTCTCAGTAAGAGCTGAAAGTTATGGAGAAAAAACTATTTTTAGTTTTCATTAAGCTAAGAAAGCGAATCATGTATATGCTTACCTAATCAAGCTTTTTAAGATAATGTTACTCATGAAAAGCACCCCTGAGATGGAAAAGAAAACAAAGACATGGGTGCTATTTGTAGTTTCTTCCATTTTAGAAGCATATTTGTCTGTTGGTTTGGGAACAAATTGAAGTAGTCTTGTGTACTTAGACCTCTATGTTCGGTATATGTCCAAAGTTATTGTCTGGAACAACAAGTGTTTTCTCGTAGTTTTCTGTTCGGATATTGACTATTTACTAAAATATAATTACATAAACAGTAATGTGAGTTCTAATAACAGAAAGGACCATGAAAAGTTTTAAATATCTTGTCCATTGAAATCTCCACATTAAGTAAAACTGAAAAGTTAAACAGGAGAAGAAAGGTGAAATGATTCAAATATACTGTTCATAACTAATAAGACTACTAATAATATACTAAATTAACTAATCAAACAGTTCTTCATTTCTCCAACTGTAACATTCCCAAACACCTTATGTTGTTTTCTTCTTCTTAAATACTCTTTTGATTTTATTTCCTGACAATTGTGCATTCGGATCTTCTTCAACCATTGTTGCGGCATTAGTTATACCTATCTTGGCAGGTGTATGTGCAATATCGGTTAAGTCGTTATCTTCAGTGGAATCCTGCATATATAAAATACAAAATTAGTGTAAATCAGTAATGAACATATAGTTACTACAGATTTATTAATTTATGCCCTACAAATAATTTAATCAAAAGAATGAATAATCTAAAAAATATTAATACTGTGTTCATAGATTCCTATAGAAAAAACAAAGTGAATATCTAGAACTTTTAAAGTTATAAAAAACCTACTCCAAATCTGAAAATTTATTCAGAAAGAAATCCTTCAAGATATGAAAGTAGCTTTAATGTTAAAGGACAAATTAGTTATATATTTACCTCTGTAACGACCCGACCCATCGTTACGGGAGTTACCGTCCCGTTTTCCCCGTTTTATGCTTCTATATGTTTCATTATGTGTGTGTGGAAAATTTGAAGTAATTCGGATAGAGTTCGGTTAGAAATGAGATAATAAGTCTCTTTATGAGAAGGTTAGTTTGGAAAAGTCAACCGAATGTTGACTTATGAGTTAGAAGGCTCGGAATGGATTTCTGATGATTTGACTAGTTTCGGGGGATGATTTGTGACTTAGGAGCGCAATCGGAATTTAATTTGGAGGTCCGGTGTAGAATTAGGCTTGAATTGGCTAAGGTTGGATTTTGGCGAATTCCGGATGGCAGGTGAGATTTTGATCCGAGGGTCGGAATGGAATTCCGAGAGTTGCAGTAGCTCCGTTAGGTGATTTTGGATATGCGTGCAAAGTTTCAGATCATTCGGAGGTGTTTAGGTCGGGTTTTAGATCAAATGCAAGTTTCGGAAGTTTTAGTTTAACTTAGGCTTGAATCCGTGGGAATTCGATGATTTTGGTGTTTATGATAGTGTTTTTATGTTACGAGCAAGTTTGAATGAAGTAATAGAACATATCTGTGCATTTGGTTGAGGTCCCGAGGGCCTCGGGGTAATTTCGGATAGCTAACGGGGAGTTTAAACTGTGAAATTTGCAGCAGAAAATGCAGCAGCAGTGCAGACCTGTTTTGGCCTTCGCGTTCGCGAAGGCAGGTTCGCGTTCGCGTAGTATTAGCAGCTGAAGCATCGCGTTCGCATGCAGAGTAACGCGTTCGCGTGAAGGATTTTGAGGAGAGGACTTTGGCCTCCGCGTTCGCGTCTAGGGGCCTCGCGATCGCGTAGGGGAAGCTGGTGAACCATCGCGTTCGCGTAAAGGAGGATCGCGTTCGCGTAAGTGAAGGACCCAGGCCTTCGCGTTCGCGTGGATGAAGCCGCGTTCGTGAAGGGCATTTTTGGCAGAGTGATAATTTGGTCATCGCGAACGCGGGAGGACCATCGCGTTCGCGTAGAGTAAAATACCTGGACAGAAGGGTTTTAAAATAATATTTCATCCGCGACCCTTTCATATTTTTCCTCCATTGTTGACGTTCTTAAGAGCTTTGGGCAAGGAAATTCGAGGGTTTTGACTGAGAATCACTTGGAGGTAAGTTCCTTGGCCTAAATATTCGAGTTTATGGTAGAAATTACATAAAAATGGTGGAAAATTCATCAAATGGGTTAAGTTAGGGCTTGAGAAAAATAGGATGAAAAAGTGGAATTTGGAAGGTCAAACGAACTCCGATTTTGACGAACTTTATATGTACGGACTCGTGGCGAGACGAGGAATCTGTTGGTGTGATTTTCAGAATTTTTCGAGAAGTGGGCCCGGGGCTCGGGTTTTACCAACTTCGTGAATTTTAGTACTTTTCGAGTATTTTTGATTGGGTTATGTTTCTTTAACCCATATTTATATATTCGTTGTGATTTTGACTAGATTCGACGCGCGAGGAGGTTGATACGAAAGGAAAAAGCATTGCGGACCATTCTACGGCCGGTTAGAGGTGAGTAGTTGGTGTATATGATGGCCTGAAGGTTTGAAACCCCGGCTAATCACATTGTGACGCTATGTTAGGGCGTGACTCGCACCCCATGGCAGGTGCGGGATTGGTTATGACTGGGGATTGAGACTTAGTCCATCCCGAACAAGAATATTTCCATATTGGCGACTGATACGCACCCTGTATTGAATATGTCCGGGCTTATTGCCGTGTTTGGGGCCTTGTGCCGATCTGTAGCATCCTTAGAGGATGATTGTCATTGTGATAGCATGCTTTGTATAATCATTGATCTCAGTCCTGTGTTTAATCACTATTATGAAACGCTAAGTCTATTTTCCTGAAGTTAAATATCTAAAGTATATTCTTCTTAATAAATTGGAAATTGGGAAATTAATTGAATCTGTTACGTGACTCACATGCATATTGTGGACTGAGTATGGATCGGGCTGCACGCCGCAGCGAATGATATGATTATATTGCGCTTGGGCTGAAGGAGCCCCTCCGGAGTCTGTACACACCCCTAGTGAGCGTCGTCGACGTTAAATGGATCGGGCTACGCGCCGTAGCGGTCATGTGCATTGCATTGCATCATTACATTTTACTTGACTGTTATATTTGAAGTTGTTTTGCTGTTGGTTCATAGTAAGGTGTAGGACTGTTAGTGTTAGCTTTGCTTTGTGGTATTTCGTGGATTTCTTATCTTCAGACATTTTATATGCTTATTACTCACTGAGTCGGTAGTACTCACCCCTACTCCCTGCACCTTGTGTGCAGATTCAGGTACACTGGAGGCTTAGCTGAGCAGTCTTTGTTTCCCAGAGCTTATCAGAGTTGTTGAGGTAGCTGCTTGACGTTCGCAGGACCTGACTACTCTTCCTATTTCAGTTTTATTTATATATACATTTCCAGACTTGAGTATTTTCGTTCAGATATTGTTATTCAGATTGTTTTAGAGGCTCTAGACTCGTGACCCCAGGTCTTTGGGAGTGTTTTATCAGACTTCATGTTTTTCTTAGTATTATTCTTCGATAAATATTGGATTATTATTCTAAAACTATTATATTCTCTTGAAATTGTCGGTTTTGAGGTTTACGGTTGAATTGGGGACGATTGTGGTCTGGCTTGCCTAGCAATATTGTTGGGCGCCATCACGACCGGGTTTTGGGGTCGTGACAAGTTGGTATCAGAGCCTAGGTTACTAGGCCTCTCGAGTCATGAGCCGATTTAGTAGAGTCTCGCGGATCGGTATGTAGACGTCTGTATCTATCCTCGGGAGGCTACAGAACCTTTAGGAAACACTTCACTTTCTTGAAATTCATATCGTGCGGCTTGTTATTATGAAAACTAAATTTCTGTATCCTATTCTCTCGCAGATGGCGAGAACCCATGCTAACGGACGTGGCGGACGACCACCATTGCCACCTAGAGGCCGTGGTCGCGGTAGAGGCAGGGCAGCAGGGACAGCACCTACTGACCCACCAGTTGACCAGACTCAGGGTCAGATTCCAGCACCAGTTGACCAAGCTCAGGGTCAAATTCCAGCTGTAGATGCTCCAGCAGCACCTGTTCAGGCACCGGCAGTGCCCATCGTGATTCCTGGTCTCCAAGAGGCTTTGGCTCAGATCTTGTCCGTCTGCACTGGCTTGGCTCAAGCGGTTTCAGCTACTACAGCGGTGGCTACTTCTCAGACTGGGGGTGGTCATCAGACCCCCGATGCTCACACACCCGAGCAGGTTGTTCAGGGCTTACAGACACCTGGGGTAGCTCTAGCTCAGCCAGTTCAGCCAGCTGCACCAGTTGCAGCAGTTGTTCCAATTGCGCCAGTCGCACCAACTCCAGCTCATGTGGTTCCAGCTATGCCGGATGACGAGCAGCGTCGGTTGGAGAGGTTCGGTAGGCTTCAGCCCCNGTTTGGAAAAGTCAACCGAATGTTGACTTATGAGTTAGAAGGCTCAGAATGGATTTCCGATGATTCGACTAGTTTCGGGGGATGATTTGTGACTTAGGAGCGCAATCGGAATTTAATTTGGAGGTCCGGTGTAGAATTAGGCTTGAATTGGCTAAGGTTGGATTTTGGCGAATTCCGGATGGTAGGTGAGATTTTGATCCGAGGGTCGGAATGGAATTCCGAGAGTTGCAGTAGCTCCGTTAGGTGATTTTGGATATGCGTGCAAAGTTTCAGATCATTCGGAGGTGTTTAGGTCGGGTTTTAGATCAAATGCAAGTTTCGGAAGTTTTAGTTTAACTTAGGCTTGAATCCGTGGGAATTCGATGATTTTGGTGTTTATGATAGTGTTTTTATGTTACGAGCAAGTTTGAATGAAGTAATAGAACATATCTGTGCATTTGGTTGAGGTCCCGAGGGCCTCGGGGTAATTTCGGATAGCTAACGGGGAGTTTAAACTTTGAAATTTGCAGCAGAAAATGCAGCAGCAGTGCAGACCTGTTTTGGCCTTCGCGTTCGCGAAGGCAGGTTCGCGTTCGCGTAGTATTAGCAGCTGAAGCATCGCGTTCGCATGCAGAGTAACGCGTTCGCGTAGAGGAATTTTGAGGAAGAGGAACTTTGGCCTCCGCGTTCGCGTCTAGGGGCCTCGCGATCGCGTAGGGGAAGCTGGTGAACCATCGCGTTCGCGTAAAGGAGGATCGCGTTCGCGTAAGTGAAGGACCCAGGCCTTCGCGTTCGCGTGGATGAAGCCGCGTTCGTGAAGGGCATTTTTGGCAGAGTGATAATTTGGTCATCGCGAACGCGGGAGGACCATCGCGTTCGCGTAGAGTAAAATACCTGGACAGAAGGGTTTTAAAATAATATTTCATCCGCGACCCTTTCATATTTTTCCTCCATTGTTGACGTTCTTAAGAGCTTTGGGCAAGGAAATTCGAGGGTTTTGACTGAGAATCACTTGGAGGTAAGTTCCTTGGCCTAAATATTCGAGTTTATGGTAGAAATTACATAAAAATGGTGGAAAATTCATCAAATGGGTTAAGTTAGGGCTTGAGAAAAATAGGATGAAAAAGTGGAATTTGGAAGGTCAAACGAACTCAAATTTTGACGAACTTTATATGTACGGACTCGTGGCGAGACGAGGAATCTGTTGGTGTGATTTTCGGAATTTTTTGAGAAGTGGGCCCGGGGCTCTGGTTTTACCAACTTCGTGAATTTTAGTACTTTTCGAGTATTTTTGATTGGGTTATGTTTCTTTAACCCATATTTATATATTCGTTGTGATTTTGACTAGATTCGACGCGCGAGGAGGTTGATACGAAAGGAAAAGGCATTGCGGACCATTCTACGGCCGGTTAGAGGTGAGTAGTTGGTGTATATGATGGCCTGAGGGTTTGAAACCCCGGCTTATCACATTGTGACGCTATGTTAGGGCGTGACTCGCACCCCATGGCAGGTGCGGGATTGGTTATGACTGGGGATTGAGACTTAGTCCATCCCGAACAAGAATATTTCCATATTGGCGACTGATACGCACCCTGTATTGAATATGTCCGGGCTTATTGCCGTGTTTGGGGCCTTGTGCCGATCTGTAGCATCCTTAGAGGATGATTGTCATTGTGATAGCATGCTTTGTATAATCATTGATCTCAGTCCTGTGTTTAATCACTGTTATGAAACGCTAAGTCTATTTTCCTTAAGTTAAATATCTAAAGTATATTCTTCTTAATAAATTGGAAATTGGGAAATTAATTGAATCTGTTACGTGACTCATATGCATATTGTGGACTGAGTATGGATCGGGTTGCACGCCGCAGCGAATGATATGATTATATTGCGCTTGGGCTGAAGGAGCCCCTCCGGAGTCTGTACACACCCCCAGTGAGCGCCGTCGACGTTAAATGGATCGGGCTACGCGCCGTAGCGGTCATGTACATTGCATTGCATCATTACATTTTACTTGACTGTTATATTTGAAGTTGTTTTGTTGTTGGTTCATAGTAAGGTGTAGGACTGTTAGTGTTAGCTTTACTTTGTGGTATTTCGTGGATTTCTTATCTTCAGACATTTTATATGCTTATTACTCACTGAGTCGGTAGTACTCACCCCTATTCCCTGCACCTTGTGTGTAGATTTAGGTACACTGGAGGCTTAGCTGAGCAGTCTTTGTTTCCCAGAGCTTATCAGAGTTGTTGAGGTAGCTGCTTGACGTTCGCAGGACCTGACTACTCTTCCTGTTTTAGTTTTATTTATATATACATTTCCAGACTTGAGTATTTTCGTTCAGATATTGTTATTCAGATTGTTTTAGAGGCTCTAGACTCGTGACCCCAGGTCTTTGGGAGTGTTTTATCAGACTTCGTGTTTTTCTTAGTATTATTCTTCGATAAATATTGGATTATTATTTTAAAACTATTATATTCTCTTGAAATTGTCAGTTTTGAGGTTTACGGTTGAATTGGGGACGATTGTGGGTCTGGCTTGCCTAGCAATATTGTTGGGCGCCATCACGACCGGGTTTTGGGGTCGTGACAACCTCGCATTCCTTCTCTCCATCCAAGACTTGATTATTATTGAAGTCAGGTTCCTATAAAAAATTAATAAATAAATGAGTTTGAAATTATGATTCAAATTATGCAATATAAAAGAAATTTGCAATTTAAATATGTTATGAAGTTTGTGAACAAATATGACATACAGTTAAGTCATCTGGAGGTTGATCAGGACTATATTTGTTTATCAGTTGCTCCTCATCCGTAAGCTTAACAACACTATAAACTTCCTTTTGCAGGTGAATGTTCTCTCTCTTGACAATAACCTTAAACATGAATTTTCTTTGGAGAATATTGTTTAGCTCTACTGGATAGGGATACTTATCAACAGCGCCGGTATTCTAGAATGAAATTTTGAGTTAGAATTTTTCAAATAACAAATATGAATTTAATTAGTTGATATACCTCAAGAAACCCTTCCTTCAATTCTTTTGCGGATTTGCCTATGAGAAACATGGTTTCACGGTCCCAGAGCAATAGGGAAACAGATCCAGTAGTATCCATTACCCTAACCTGAAGCTTGTACCTAAATGCACACTTGATTTGAGATATAAATGTAAGTTTTTGATGGATTAAGGAAATAGAGCTGCTGCTTTTACCTAATAACTGCTGAGTAATCTTCATGTTTACATTTGGGGTTTGGAAATTGATAAATGTTTCCTAGTTTATCCACCTTCTTTTGACACTTCTTGCAGCTGACATACGACCATCCTTTTCCAAGTTCTAAATTTTCAATACTTGCGACAATCCAACATGGACCTTCCTGTTGAATAAATTGATAAGACAATTGTTGAATAAATTAATAAGACAAATGTAATGAAAAGACACAGAGAATATGGTCTATCAGAATATCAAAGAAATAACATAAATGTAATTGAAGAATTTTTCATCTTCCAAATGAGCAAACACTCTTTCAAACCATAAAATAAGAGGACTAAAGGCCAAAACTAAACTTGAAATGTAATGTAAAGACATAAAAAAGATAGTCCATGTGGCGACTCATTGACATGAGGAAAGGATAGGTACCTCTATTATATGGATTAGGATTTAGAGGAACTGTGCCGACATGCCGTTGATCGCAAGCAAGGCGAATTAGTTGATATCAATTTGTAGTACTTTGCCACGGATAAGTTGCTTTCTTACATAGCAGAAATTTATATTCTGTCATTTTTTAGTTTAAGATTACAGTGTAGGTACATTGTTTGTTTGATGTTTGTTGTGTTTGTTTATTTGTTTATCAAAGAAAGAAGATAAATGTAATGTAAGAACTTTTCATATTGTAAATGGTCAATCCCTTTTTCAAACCATAAAATAAGAGAAAGGCAAAAAGTAAACTTGAAATGTAATGTAAAGACCTAGAAAAGATGTTCTTTCAGAATATCAAAGAAAGAAGAGAAACAAAGATGTGCATTTTTGCAACTTTTAACATGAAACACCAGTTAAATTAATACTACAGAAGTTAGTTCACTCACTTGCATGGACTCCACTAATTGGCCAATTATTTTAACTTGAACAATGCCCTTCTCCAACTCATCAACTTTGTTGAGAGATGTTTTGAGTCAGCCTCTCGGAGTTATTATCCCGAACAGAAAGTAATCTGTATTTATGAATGACTAAAACAGTTAGATGTATACTTGGAAAATTTGATTTGAGTATAGAAGTAGTGAAATTTTATATATATATATATATATTAAATAGAAATACGAAAAAAAAAAATTGTATTATTATACCAAATCCTTATTTTGTCCTTTATTGTATTGTCCTAAATTTTGCAATAAAAAAGTTTTCGCGGGCGAATATTGACTCTTTCAATCCCTATTTCATTTGTAGGGTTAACTCGTGACTTCTCAGATCTCCGAATACATGAATTAATCTCTGGTTCGTTCCGCCATCCCGACCAGTGAATCATTAAGATTCCTTTTTCAATAGAATCTTTTGCATTCACAAGTTCCGTCGTTCCCATTCACTTCTTACTTAATGGTTAGGTCCGAATTCTACAATGGAGCTCAAATGAAATTGGTTCTTGAGTNTATATATATATATATATATATATATATATATATATATATATATATATATATATATATATATATATATATATATTGAATCGTGTTTTAAATTCGTCAGATTGAGAAAAATTTGGATTAATCCACAGCTTTGATGCATTCCAAGTACTGCGCACAGAATATGAATCTACAAAACAACGTTCCTGTAAGATATAATGAATAACTTTCGCAAAGTAATGTCAAATTGAGTAATTGTATTTTACCTTGAAATTTATGGGCTTTTATGAGCTGCATAACAACAATAATAGGCTGGTTGTTAGAACTTAGCAGATGAGGTACAATTTCATCAACAAACTCGCCCCAAAATGTAGCAGACAACTTCTTCCTCCTGTCAAATAGAAATAAGAATATAATTTTAGCATATGTAATTATCAAATCAATCCTTAATTAGTAGATGAATGTTTATTCTTACTCGTCATCTTCTAGTTCAATATCCATAAACTTCCTAGAAATTCCACCTTGGTTTTGCGTTTGTACCTCACTGAAATTGACAATTTCTCCGATGACATCTAAAGAAAAAGAAATTGTTAAAATAAATAGTAGAAAAGTTCATAATTAGAAATTTAACGTAAAAGTTATATTTACCAAATAATTCAGTCTCGTTCACGTCAACCTTATTTATCAATTGATCATATGGTCGCAAATCAAAGATATTCATTGGGTAAAGTGGATCAGTTGTTTCAGCTACTGTTGTCCGTTGAGTAAACGTCAGCCTCAACATATGTTTCGTGGTGTTGAACTTCTCCTTATTATGACAAACGATAAAGTTCGCCATATGATATAATCCAAGCTCAGTAATTTGTGTTTTGAAAAGATGCAAAACTGACTTGCCAATAGAAGCACTTATCCGATCGCCCTACAAAAAAATTACATTACATAACAGAGATTACAAATTTATAGTAATAGTAATTTATATTAACTCTAGTTTTAAACAGTAGAGTTGAACAAATTAATAAGTGACAGTAATAGAGCAAAAATTCCAGATTTGCAAGTTAAACAAAAGTTTAGAATTGAGAAAAAGATTCCTACTCAACTAATTCCTTCTATGAGCTCACATAAATTGGCTTTCAGCATCATAGCAAAACCACTAAAAGAGAGCATGACTAAGTTAAGATGACAACTGCAGGAAGATACACTCCTTTAACATGTTGTGATAGAACGCCAACTTTACGGGGCAAGATTTTTTAACTTTATTTCCAGATAAGTTAATGGATTTCATAGAAGGCATCAAGAAGATCCAAAATTCAAAATTTTCAGAGCAAAAGAATAGAAAAAAAAAAGATAATGTTAGCTCTGTTACAAAAGGTTAGAATGAAGACACTGGTATGATGTGTTTTATTAGAGCTAACATTGTCTTCTTTGGAACATAATCAAACACACCATGCCTAAATGTATTTTGGAACTTACCACATATAACATTGTCGTTTCATCTTGATTGGCTTGAAATTGTTAGAACAAAAGCTCAATTTCTAAATTTTGTATACTGCTTGTTTGCATAGTTTGCTCTTTTTGTGGAAACTATGCTGAATTTATATCT
Organism: Nicotiana attenuata; assembly: GCF_001879085.1. Taxonomy (NCBI): domain Eukaryota; kingdom Viridiplantae; phylum Streptophyta; class Magnoliopsida; order Solanales; family Solanaceae; genus Nicotiana; species Nicotiana attenuata. Next base: position 99,159 of record NW_017673141.1, read on the forward strand.
CTCTTAGGTGAGAATTATAGTATTGAAAATGCTAAGAATATTGGCAAAAGAATAAAGTAATGAGATCTCCAAAAGAAATAGTGGCTGCCCAAAAGTTTTCATGGTAAAATATGAGATCTGCAAGTATGTTTTTGTCACTATTAACTTTCTTCGTTCTTTTATCTTATAGCTACACCAGAAAATGATCATAATTCACAAAGCAAATAAGCATTGGACAAAATAAAATATGTGCACTTATAAAAGATGGATCTATTTTTTAGTAACAACTTTTTCTTTTTTGCAGGTGATGAAGATGTTTCTATGGCTTATTATTTGATGAAAATTCAGAGGGTGTTATTAGTGCTTTGAACGAATATATTTGAACGAATCATTTGTTCAAAACATTTAGTTTCTACCTTTCAACAATATATTTGAACGAATTTGTAAGTCAAAGATACATAATTATTGATTTAGATTTGCAAGTTGAGAAACAGAGAGAACAACTAATAAGCAGAACAAAATTAATCAGATAAGTTATTTGGAACAATTAGTTGTATGATATAATCATACAACAATTTTGAGGAGCAAAACAAATATATCTATAATCATATAACAATTCCGAAAACCAAACCGAATTAGCAAGGTAAAAACATATTTAAAATACCTTTTCATCTTGTAGAACCAATTCAATCGAGAATATAGTGCCTGGATTAAAACGATCCGGTACTTCCCACAAACGGACAACACGAACTTTCAACTTCCATTGCATCTTCGAAATTGTTATATCCTTGATGAAATCAATGTGAGTAGCCATCTTTTGCATAAGACGTAAGTTTTCTTGAAATCTTGATAGAAGAAGGAACATTAGAATTGAAGAACGTGTAGTTGTGGAAGAAATATATATTTGCAGTTTTGAACAGTTGCTACCCAGTATACAAAATCGTGGGTTACACAGTTGAAGCTATCGTGCTTTTGCAGAGAAAATTTAGGGTAAGTTGAAGGTAAAAAATTATTTTCTAATAATGTGGAGTAAAAGGTTTTAACAAATAAAGTTATTTAATAATTTAAAAAAAAATAAAAAATTCAGGAAATTGAAGAGAAGTTCGAACGGTTTTGAAGTGAGAAGGGTTTTGAAGGCTATTCCTATTTTTGAGTAAGCCATCTCATTTTAACAAATAAAATGATTTAATAATTTAAAGAAATTAAAAAATCACAAAATTGAAGAGAAGTTGGAACAGTTTAGAAGTTACGGTTTTGAAGTGTTTTGAACGGTTTTGAATCCTAATAAAAAAAATTGTACTTCCTAATAAAAATAAAATTGTAATTCCTATTTCTACTTCCTAATAATTTGGAGCAATGTTTTAAAGTGCCAAGTGTCTTTTTCGGATTTTGCCACTTGGCTTCATGAGGAGCTTTTGTCTTCTGCTTTTAATTATAGATAGATAGTTACCATATACATAATTCCCCTAGCTACCTTTCAGTTGTTATGGTAATGTATTCGTTGTAGTCGAGCTACTATATTCATGAATACAGTAGCAAAAATCGGCTAAAAAATAGGGTAGTCCAGTTGTCAGCCGCTGTATTCACGTGTATTCATACCATGTATTCATGAATACAACGTAATAATAGGTCTCTCCAGTTGTTTAATAACGGAAAGCTGCTAATTTAATGGATACACTCTTAATATAGCTCACCTAAATCAATTATAACACACAACATTGTCAATCCAATTAATGAGAAGATTTATCAGACGCTAAACACCAAAAAACAAATCATTCTTCAGAGTTTTGGTCCCTCTTTTTTTCTGATACAATTCGAATTTTTTTTCCTGACATTGTTCGAGGTTCATAATAAACCTAGTGTTTGTATTCAATTTTCTGTATATGAATACATAATGTGTTTATGCCGGATACAACATGTAATAATTACCTACTGCCTGCGTATTTCATTATAAACCTAGTGCTTGTATTCTGTTGTAGCTAACAGTTGTGTTCAATGTATTCAAGTTTATTTTGGTATTCACAATATTTTATTTATTCCCAATACATGGTATAACTGCTTTATTGAGTATATTTCATTGCTTGTATTCATTGATTTTCTATTTTTATTGAGAGTATTTTACTATATTATTATTTTAAATACAGATGGATACAGTTAGATTGAAAATACAGATGAATACAGTTAGATTGAATGCATAACTAATTGATGAATAACATCAAAATGATAGACTAACAATGTATTTAAAAATATTGTTGTATGAACTCAAATACATATAAATGTATCCAAATACAAAAGTCAAAAATTAATGTACAAAATAAAAATTAGTGTATGCCTTATCAAATACTATAAACACATCTAAATACAAGAAGAGAATATCATTGTACAAACTAAAAATTAATGTATTCGGACTCGAATACATATAAATACATACAATTAGGTCACTGCGTATTTTTATTCTCCTTTCAACTTCAATGGTTGCTGATGAACCTGCAAATACATGTTCCTCTTGAGTGATTTGCAAATCGAAAGATGGCCCTTCGAAATTGAGTATTCAGCGGGTATTCTGCAGAAAACCTAACAAAGCTTTTATAGTATCGAAAGATGGCACTTCGAAGTTGAGTGCTTTAGAGGGTATTCTGCAGAAAACCTAGCAATGGTGAATATTTAAAAAAAAACTGTTGAAGAGTAAAAGAAGAAGCTTTAACCGGTCAAAAACCCAAAAACTTTAACACTTACCTCAACGTTTTGGAGCAAAAAATATTGAGAATTGAGGGAGAAAATGGCTCTGATAAAGGAGAGAGTTGGGGAGAGAAATTTGGAGCAAAAAATATTGAAAACGGCCATGGCAGCTGCTAGGTCTCCATGTCGCCTAGAGAGAGGAGAGAGAAATAAGATATTATGCGGTGATTTTGGGAGAGAATAAACTGAAAAAATGAGAGAGAAAAATATTAGACAGCGTATTTAACGGCTTAATGGTAGGAAGTGGCCATAAGTACATGTTTTGCTATAAAATCTAAAAGGTAGATATAGAAAATAATAATTTAAAAAGATTTTTATTTATAATAAATAGAGTGTAAAGCTTTGCTATAGAGATAAAATTTTCAAGAATTAAAACAATTAATATGGACAGCTATTTATGTAAAGATCCCTATAAAGTGGAGGTACTAGTGAGCCCATCAAGGAAGAGAGGAGGAATTTTAATAAAGAACTACATTTTAGACCTAATTATCATATGTAACTGTAGTTTGATTAGTTACCATTTATAGCTACTTTTAAATTGTTACCAGCTTGTATCACTCATATTCATTCGCTCTAAATGGTTGTATCAATGCATACAATACAATAAAATACAATCATGTAGTCGCACGGATTCGGTGTTTATTTTTTCTAGTCGGTATACATAAATTATATACTGATTATACATATATATACTGATTATACATATACACACATACATATATATATATATATATATATATATATATATATATATATTACTTTTAGTATATTACTTTTAGTTTAAGCGATTGAGTGAGCCAATATTTAGGTTAATTTATTTGCACTCCATTTTTATTTTTAATGTGATAGTATTTGAAAGTAAACGGAATTTAAAATATTAATTTGGCTTATATGATAAATGATGATGGAAGAAAATATTAAAGTATTGTTGAAAGTGATAAACATCACACTAAAGTTAAAATATGAGTTACTTAATACATTTAAATTCATGAAAATTATGTAAGCGGTAGAGAAATAGGTGGTGTCAAACATATTGGGATGTCTCTAAATTGATAGAGTGTGATACATGTCGGATGAACACGCTTAACGAGGATAATTTTCAAGTCAAACATCATAGCATTGGAGTATTTTAAAAGAGTCAAGATTAAGAAGGTTATATTAGCAATTTAGCTATTTAGGCTAGTCTTATAAAGCTAAGGGTATTATGGTTATTTACCCTAAATAATACTCTAGTATAAATAGTCCCGGGGCTTTGGATTGCATTCTTTACTCAACTTAATATGTGTTTCTTATTAGTGTTCTTCCTCGATTAGTGTTTATCATAGTATATTCAAGGGGTCTAACTAATGCGTAGTTAGGTTCTTGTCTTTCTCTATTTTAAACCCTAATCTTCAATCTTTTGATTCCGTATATTTTTGTATTATCCGTATTTTCGATACGTTTCCGTATCAGAGTGTTTTACAAAATTGAATAAGGATGGAGTGTTTTTATTGTCTCAATTTTTATGACATATTGTTAGTTTAAAACATCGCAAAATAGTTTTTTTTCGCTATAAAGGAAATTGGAATTTTTATATATTTAATACTGAAAGTTATTTAACAGATTACAAATCATAGGTAAGTCTCGTGGGACATTTAAGTTTTCCGTACCGGCTAACCTTTTACAAAATGTTTTTTTTTTTGTTTTTTCTAATGAAAGAAATACTTTATAATTAAAAGCATAATAAGTTCAGTTATTACATAATATAGGGGTAGAACGCATAGCGATTGTCCCCAATCTGTCTTTATTGAAAGCATGTAAAATAAATTCCGGAGGAGTTTCCCACAATATTGTAATGTCTCCCTCCGTTGTTGATGGTTGCATGGATCATCCATACTTTTCTAAAGCGTCAGCCACAGAGTTGTCTTCCCGATATATATGAGTTATAGCCTCCAATCCAACAGTATCAAGAAGAAAACTACAATCATTAAGAAGATGTGAGTTTCTATGTTGTTCAACCTTAAATAAATTACACTATACATGTGAATTTGTTTCCACTATAATTGAAAAGAGAATTTTTTTGAATAAGAGTTCCAATCCTGCTAGTAGTCCAAGAAGCTCAGCATGAAAGGCGGATATTGCAATCGACTTCTATGCAAAACCCACGACCCATGAACCATTGTGGTCTTTGATGAGTCCCTCAGTACCACTGGTTTGGCTATTTGGATCATAAGCACCATCAATGTTTAGCTTGTAAAGACTCGTAGGTGGTGGTAACCACTTTATTGTCACTTGTAGCCAGGGGTTTGAGGTTGTTGTAATCGAAGTGAGTGATATGAATTTTTCTACTTGTAGCATAGTTTTTTTATGGCATGTAGTGGTTGAAATATGGTTAAAGAGGTTTGAGTTCCTGTTAATCCATATGTTCCATAGGATGAAAGGCAGTAGGGTGGAGTATGGAGTTTTAAAGGAGTCATTTTGTGTGTGGATGGTAGTATCTTTGTTGCACCTATCATTCAGCCAATTGGCAAGGTTTTGTGATTGAGGTATGCGTAACTTGAACAAAGGCCATAAATGGCAGGAGTGTTTGCATGCGAAGAAGATGTGGTTTATGTCCTCCACTATATCTGGGCAGAATTGGCAAAAGTTTGATTGAGGTACATTTTTTTTGTACGGAAAATCCCTAGTAGGGAGTTTGTGGTGTACAAGTAGCCACAAGAAAAATTTCAGTTTATTCAAACACTTGAAATGCCAAAGCCAAGGGTTATTTGCAGGGGTAGGCAATGGAAGTTGGTTAGTGATTTGGAGTTGGAGAAAATAGGCTGACTTGGTAGTAAAACTGCCAAGGGGTGTTTGATTCCGAATGATTGGTCGGGTTTGTTGGTTGAGAATGGGATGTAAATGCATTCAATTTGTTCTACTATATCAAGATGTAAGGATAAGGATAATCTGTCAAGAAACCACGAATGGTTAGATATAAGTGATGATACTATCAATTGTTTCTCCATGTGGTGTAGGGGTCCCTAGATCGTTTGTGCAGACAGTTATGATTTTGAAAGCCAGTTGTCATTCTAGAGGCTTACATTCGTTCCATCCCCTATGTTCCAAGAGAATCCTGCTTGGAAGAGACCAATGGGTTTGGTCATGCTTTTCCATATGTATGAATAAGATGGCTTGGTCTTATATGTCCTTATTCGTCTATCCTGAACATATTTTGCTTGAAGAATTATTACCCACAAGGAGTTTGCACTCCTATGGAAGCGCCATAGTAACCCTGCTAGCATTGCATAATTTTTATCAATTGTTTCTTCCCCTTTCCTCTTCTCCTCCCTTCTTAACCTAACAGCAGGTTTCCGGCGAGTGGCGAGCAGTCCAGCAACCACCCCACGCCGATGTCGTTCCTTCTGTCTTCTCTTCTTTATACCTTTCTTTGTCCGCTGTGTCTCATCTCTGTCGTTGTTCCCCGGCGACATCAGACCGGTCCGGCGAGTTCAATTGGGCCACCACTAGATCCGTGTACCACCTGTGGTGAGGGTGACAACCCTACCATCATCTATTTTTCTGGGTCCTGTGGTGTGTTGTGAGTGCTGCAGGTATCATTTTTGTGGTTGTTTGGTGATGGGAGGGAGGTGCATGCGCAAAAGCAGCAAAGCAAGTCGGTTGGTAGGAACAAGGAGTGAACATCGGGTTCTACATCATCGGGAATATACCAAGTCGAAAGTCCAGGTTATATTTGTGGGAATTGGTACCTCCCGCCTCCTGTTTCTCTCTCTCCTGTGTTAGTTGATTTGTTGTTGTCGTAGTACGTAATTAGTTTAGTCAATTTAGTAGTGGACCTATATTCCCATTTTTTCATAGACTTTCATAGGTATAGCAGCTGTGGTTTGTAATGGCAATGTAGGGTCATGTCCTCGGGGAGGGCGAGTGACGGGGCGGGGGTTACGGCAAGGGTCAGGGGGTGGGACGGGGTCTATAGAGGGTAAGGGGAACAACGGTGCCTATAGGTTGAGAATTGGATCGTGGAATATAGGAACATTGACGGGTAAGTCTATAGAGCTGACAAAGATTCCCCAGAAAAGAAAGGTCAATATAGCTTGTGTTCACGAGACTAGGTGGATAGGATCGAAGGTGAGGAATGCCAACGGGTATAAGTTGTGGTACTTCGTAGGCGTGAAGGGCAAGAACGGAGTGGGTATTTTGGTGGATAGGGAGCTTAGAGAGTTAGTTGTAGAGGTTAGGCATGTGAGTGACAGATTGATGACGATTAAGTTAGTAGTTGGAGGAAGCACTGTGAATGTCATTAGCGCTTACGCGCAGCAAGTGAGCTTGGACGATGAGGTTAAAAGGCGATTTTGGGAGGCATTGGATGAGGTGGTGTGGGGTACTCCGCCTATGGAGAAGTTATTTATAGGAGGGGATTTCAATGGGCATATTGGGTCGTCTACTGGTGGCTATGGTGAGGTGCACTGCGGCTTCGACTTCGGGTTAGGAACGGAGGAGGCACTTCACTGTTGGATTTTGATAGAGCTTTTGAGTTGGTGATCGTGAACTCTATTTTTTCGAAGAAGGAGGAGCATTTGATTACTTTCCGAATTATGATGGCTAAGACTCAGATTGATTATCTACTTCTCAGGAGGTGTGATAAGGGGTTGTGCGAGGATTGTAAGGTGACACAACATAGACTCTTGGTGATGGACATCGGTATCTTGATAAAGAGGAAAAAGAGGTGTGTACGGGATCAACCGAGGATCAGGTGGGGAGCCTTGACTAAGGATACTGCGTCGGAGTTGGAAGGGAAGTTGGGGACGATGGGAGCCTGGAAGAGTGGTGGAGATGCTAGCGGTATGTGGATGGCGGCGACAGATTGTATAAGGGAGGCGGCGAGAGAGGTGTTAGGGGTCTCGAAGGGATACTCAGGTAGGCACCGAGGCGACTGGTGGTAGAATGACGTGGTCCAGAATAAAGTGGAAGCAAAGAAAGCGGCTTACCTTAATTTAGTGGAGAGCACCGACGAGGAGCATAGGAGAGAGAAAGATATAAGGAAGCTAGGAGGGAGGCGAAAGTAGCGGTCACGGAGGCTAAGACTGCTGCGTTTGGGCAGCTGTATGAGGAATTGTGGGTAAAGGTGGGGACAAGAAGTTATTTTGGCTGGCCAAAGTGAGACAGAGAAAGGCTCGTGATCTGGATCAAGTGAGGTGCATCAAAGACGAGGAAGGTCGTGTATTGATGGAAAAGGACTAAATTAAGTAGAGATGACAGTTGTACTTTCATAGACTTCTGAATGAAGAGGGAGACAGAAACATCGTGTTAGGGGAACTGGGGCACTCCGAGAGTCACCAAGACTTTAGGTATTGTGGGCGTATTAAGGTGGAAGAGGTCGTGGGAGCAATGCGTAAGATGAGCCGGGGCAAAGCGACTGGACCAGACGAGATTCCAGTAGAATTTTGGAGGTATGTGGGTAGAGCATGTTTGGAATGGCTGACTGACCTGTTTGATGTTATTTTCAGGACGAAGAGGATACCAGATGAGTGGAGGTGGAGTACGATGATCTCGCTGTACAAGAACAAAAAGGATATCCGGAATTGTAACAACAATAGGGTTATTAAGTTTCTAAGTCATACCATGAAAGTTTGGAAGAGAGTGGTGGAAGGGAGGGTAAGGAGGGCGGTGTCAATATCAGAAAACCATTTTGGGTTCATGCCAGGTCGTTCTACTACGGAAGCTATCCACCTTATCAGGAGGTTGGTGGAACAGTACAGAGATAAGAATAGGGATTTGCACATGGTATTTATTGATCTAGAGAAGGCGTATGACGAGGTCCCTAGGAACGTTATTTGGAGATGCCTGGAGGTGAAAGGTGTGTCGGTATCTTATATTAGGGCGATAAAGGATTTGTATGATGGATCTAAGACTCAGTTTAGGACTGTGGAAGGGGACTCAAAGCCTTTTCCAGTGGTTATGGGGTTACACCAAGGATCTGCACTCAGCCCGTTCTTATTTGCTCTGGTGATGGATGCACTGACACACCATATTCAAGGGGTGGTGCCATGGTGTATGTTGTTCGCTGATGATATAGTTATGATTGATGAGACGTGAGGCGGCATTAATGAGAGACTGGAGGTATGGAGGCAGGCCCTGGAGTCTAAAGGTTTCAAGTTGAGTAGGACCAAGACGAAATATTTAGAGTGTAAGTTCAGCGATGTTTCAGGGGAAGCGTACGCGGAGGTGACATTTGACTCGCAAGTCATCCCTAAGAGAGAGAGTTTCAAGTACCTAGGGTCAATTATCCAGGGAAATGAGAAGATCGATGGGGATGAAATGGAGGTTAGCGTCTGGGGTCCTATGCGATAAGAAGGTGCCACTAAAACTTAAAGGTAAGTTCTATAGAGCGGTGGTTAGACCGGCCATGTTGTATGGGGATGAGTGTTGGCCAGCCAAGAATTCTCATATACAGAAGATGAAAGTATCCGAAATGAGGATGTTGAGATGGATGTGTGGGCAAACTAGGCTCGATAAGATTAGGAATGAAGATATTCGGGATAGGGCGGGCGTGGCTCCTATGGACGTCAAGATGCGGGAAACGAGGCTTAGATGGTTCGGGCACGTGTGGAGAAGTAGCCTAGATGCTCCGGTTAGGAGGTGTGAACGATTGACTTTGAGAGGTACAAGAAAAGGTAGAGGGCGGCCTAAGAAGTATTTGGGCGAAGTGATTAGGCAGGACATGGCTCAACTTCAGATTTCCGAGGACATGGCCCTGGATAGGGAGGTGTGGAGGTCAAGCATTAGGGTTGTAGGTTAGGGGGTGGTTGAGCGTTTTTCCAGCTAGTCTGATAGTATTTTGTCTAGGTCTGCTATTGGTTTTTGTTCATCACGCGATTTTTGTTCCCAATATTTATTTTTTTCAATTTTATTATTAGCATACTTATTGTCCTTCTACTTATTGTCTCTTACGGTGCTGATACTATTTGTCTAGTTTCCGTTGTTATTACATATCTTGTCTCTGAGCCGAGGGTCTCCCGGAAACAGCCTCTCTACCCCTCCTCTCCCCCCTGGGGGTAGGGATAAGGTTTGCCTACACTCTATCCCCCCCTCCCCAGACCCCACTAGTGGAATTGTTACTAGGTTGATGTTGTTGTTGTTGTTTTACATAGTCCCAGTCCCCCAACCGATTTTAGTGTGGTAACAATCTCCCAGTTAGCAAGGTGTACTTTTTTTTCCCGGAGTTGATCTCCAAAGAAAATTTCGTTGGATACGGCCTATGTGATTCCTAGTGGAGGTTGGTAGTAGATTGTTTTGCATGGAGTAGTTAGGGAAAGTTGTTTAACAGATTACAAATCACAGGTAAGTCCCGTGGGACATTTAAGTTCCCCGTACAGGCTAACCTTTTACAAAATGTTTTTATTTGCTAATGAAAGGAATATCTTATAATTAAAAGCATAATAAGTTCAGTTATTACATAATATAGGGGTAGATCGCATAGCGATTGTCCCCAATCTGTCTTTATTGAAAGCATGTAAAATAAAGTCTGGAGGAGTTTACTAGAATATCGTATTTTCTCCCTCCGTTGTTGATGGTTGTATGGATCATCCATACTTTGCTAGAGCGTCAGCCACAGAGATGTCTTCCCGATATATATGAGTTATAGCCTCCCATCCAACAATATCAAGAAGAAAACTGCAATCATTAAGAAGATGTGAGTATCTATGTTGTTCAACCTTTAAATAAATTACACTATACATGTGAATTTGTTTCCACTATAATTGAAAAGAGAATTTTTGTGAATTAGAGTTCCAATCCTGCTAGTAGTCCAAGAAGCTCAGCATGAAAGGCGGATATTGCAATCGACTTCTATGCAAAACCAACGACCCATGAGCCATTATGGTCTCTGATGAGTCCCCCAGTACCACTGGTTTGGCTATTTAGATCATAAGCACCATCAATGTTTAGCTTGTAAACACTCGTAGGTGGTGGTAACCACTTTATTGGCACTTGTAGCCAGGGGTTTGAGGTTGTTGTAATCGGAGAGAGTGATATGAATTTTGCTACTTGTAGCATAGTTTTTTATGGCATGTAGTGGTTGAAGTATGGTTAAAGAGGTTTGAGTTCCTGTTAATCCATATGTTCCATAGGATGAAAGGCAGTAGGGTGGAGTATGGAGTTTTAAAGGAGTCATTTTGTGTGTGGATGGTAGTGTCTTTGTTGCACCTATCCTTCAGCCAATTGGCAAGGTTTTGTGATTGAGGTATGCGTAACTTGAACAAAGGCCAAAAATGCAAGGAGTGTTTGCATGCAAAGAAGATGTGGTTTATGTCCTCCACTATATCTGGGCAGAATTGGCAAAAGTTTGATTGAAGTACATTTTTTTGTACGAAAAATCCCTAGTAGGGAGTTTTGGTGTACAAGTAGCCACAAGAAAAATTTCAGTTTCTTCAAACACTTGAAATACCAAAGCCTAAGGTTATTTGCAGGGGTAGGCAATGGAAGTTGGTTAGTGATTTGGAGTTGGAGCAAATATGCTGACTTGGTAGTAAAACTGCCGAGGGGTGTTTGGTTCCAGAATGATTGGTCGGGTTTGTTGGTTGAGAATGGGATGTAAATGCGATTAATTTGTTCTACTGTATCAGGAAGTGAGGACAAGGATAATCTGTCAAGAAACCACGAATGGTTAGATATAAGTGATGATACTATCAATTGTTTCTCCATGTGGTGTAGGGGTCCCTCGATCGTTTGCACAGACAATTTTGATTTGAAAGCCAGTTGTCATTCCAGAGGTTGACATTTGTTCCATCCCCTATGTTCCAAGAGAATCCTACTTGGAATAGACCATTGGCTTTGGTCATACTGTTCCATATGTATGAATCAGATGGCTTGGTCTGGTATGTCCCTATTAGTCTATCTTGAACATATTTTTCTTGAAGAATTATTATCCACAAGGAGTTTGCACTCCTATGGAAGCGCCATATTACACCATGCTAGCATTGCATGATTTTTATCAATTGTTTTATATAGTCCCAGTCCCCTAACTGATTTTGGTGTGGTTACAGTCTCCTAGTTAGCAAGGTGTACTTTTCTTTTTTTTCCGGAGTTGATCTCCAAAGAAAATTTTTTTGACGGTTTATGTGATTCCTAGCGGCGGTTGGTAGTAGATTATTTTGCATGGAGTAGTTAGGGATGGTGGCCAGGACTAAGTGTATGAGGGTGGTTCTTCATGCCATGTTGAGAGATTTTGCTTTCTAGCCTGAAAGTTTGTTGTTCATTTTATTGATGATGAATTGATAATCCTTGCCTTTTGGGAAGTGGTTTGTTAGGTGAAAGCCAAGGTATTTACCAAAATTAGTGGACTGGCAGATGTTTAGAGCACTAGTTAAACAATCTTGTGTGGTGATGAGAATATTATTGGAGAATAATACTTTTTGGATTTGGAGAAGTCAACTTTTTGCTCTAATTGGAGGTGAAGTTAATTGAATATATTTATAATAGTGCTGGAGTTATGTAGGTCAGCACGTGAGAATAATATAAGGTCATCCGCAAAAGCATGTGTGAGACGGGTGGACCAGATATGCTAATCTTGATTGGCGTCCAGTCACTGTTGACTTTTGCTTGGTCAATTTGGTGGGATAAGGACTGCATACATATGATGAAGATGTAGGGAGAGGGGGGATCTCCTTGGCGTATTCCTCTCGATGGTTCAAAGAATTTTGTGGGTTTTCCACTTATCATGATAGAAATGGAGGAGGAGGAGATACAATTCATGATTAGGTTAATAAGTTTGGTGGGGAAGCCTAAGTTGTACAGTGATTTGCGGATGAAGGACCATTCAAGCCTGTCAAAACGCTTTTTTTAGGTCTAGTTTTAGCATCATGTTGCCCATGCGTCCAGACATGCGTTTGAAAGAGTGGATTGCTTCTTGCACTATGGTTGCGTTATCAATAGCCCTTCTGCCCTGAAGGAAACTACACTGATTAGGACTATTTAGGTGTTTGAGGAATGGACGAATCCTATTAGTAATTAATCTTCGTTATGATTTTATAAACAGTGTTGCAGAGGCTGATTGGTCTATATTGAGATATGTGCTCAGGGTTTTTAACTTTTGGTATGAGCGTGATAAATGTGGTATTTATCTCATTTGTGATAGCTGAAGATTCACTTTGGCCTTGTCCTCTTCTGATAGAGCGTAGTCATAGCGTTCGTGATCTGTATTGTTGCTATGCGTAAGCTCAGTTGAGTAAATAGAATTATAGTGATTTAAGATTATTGAATTGATTTCTTTGTGATCATAGGTCCAGTTACCTACAGAATCATTTAAGCCTAGTATCCTATAACGTCTTCTCCGTTGGATAGTAGAAGTGTGGAAGAACTTAGTGTTACTGTCGCCCTCATTTAGCCATTGCACGCGAGATTTTAGCTTCCAAAAATCTTCTTCATTCTTCAGGACTAAAATATATTGGGCGCGTAGGTTTTTTTCTAGGTTTTAGTTAAAGTACGATTTGGTGGTATTGTCCATTTTTTGAAGACCTGCTAGCCTTGCAAGTAGAACCTTTTTTTTTGTGGAATATATTGCCAAACGTAGACTTGTTCCATTCCTTGACATGGTTCGTAAAAAAATTTAGAGTGTTATGGTATATGGAGGAATGGTGCTAGTGGTGGTTAACAATGTTATTAAAATTCGGGTGGCTAAACCACATAGTTTCCAGCCTAAATAAATTGTAAGTTCTATATGTTTTTGAAAGGGATAACAACAGTGGACAATGGTTTGAATGGTTCAAGGGAGGTGTGTGATTGTGGAGTCGGGGTGTAGACTAAGCCATGAGGGGTTTGCATTGAAGCAGTCTATATTAAGTTGCTTCTAATACTCCTTAGGTTTGACCAGGTGAATCTGGAACCCGTAAAGCCCAGGTCAACCATGTTGATATTTTGGAGGCAAGTTAGTAGTACATTGGCACGATTATTAATTTTAGGGTTTCCACAAAATTTATCAGCGACAAAAGTAATTTCATTGAAGTCCCCACATAGGATCCAAGGTTGTGCATGGGATGCAAAAAGCTGCTCTAAATTGTCCCACAATATTTTCCTATTATTAAACCTAGTACTAGCATAAACCATTGAAAGAATCCAGGGTTGGCTTGATGGAATTACCTGGACATTTGCATGTATCTCCTAGTTGGTGACAACAATGGGGTCCATCTTAGCAATTTCATGTTCCCTCCACAACATAATCATTCCACCTGAATAGCCAATAGCATCTACATGGAGCATGTTAGTGAACCCCAACTCCAGCATTAGCGCCTCGTGGGCTGGCTCCTTCATTTTTGTCTCACGAGACAGACCATAGTTGGGTTGTTCTATGAGAGGACTGCTCTGAGGTTCCTTTGAAAATCAGCTTCATTGGCTCCTCTACAGTTCCATAAGAGTATCTTCATTAAAGGACTACTTTGGGTTGTTGATCTCTCTCGATGAGCCCTCATGAGGTTCAGAGAAAGAGATAGTTGCTGGTAGTTGTAGTCTTCTGGTTGTGGTGCTTGCTCCCTCGTAGTTAGAACCATCACAATAGAGTAAGATAAGGGATCTATGGGGTAGATCCTCATGTTTATGCCCACCTTCATAACCAGCGGTGGAAGGGTGATGCCATGCACGTGTTACTATTTCATTATTTCTGTTGATTCGAATATGGTGTTTATTATGCTTCTCTGTTGAACTACTATCAGAACTTGATATTCCCCGCAGCATGTTTCCCTTCCCATCTTTATCTGTTATTTTTCTTTTATTATTGTTCTGTTTGTATATGATTTAACTACATAGGTTTAAATGGATGTCGTGTCCTAGCCTTGAGGTTAGGCTCGGCACTTACCAGTACATGAGGTCGGTTGTACTGATACTGCACTCTACACTTTTTGTGCAGATTTCGGTGCCGGACCTTGTGAGTAGATTTGAGGTTGCTGCCTTCAGTCCAGGGAGACCAAGGTAGATCTGCTAGCGTTCGCAGTACCTGAAGTGCCCTTTCCCCATTTTAGTTTCTTCTGTCTCTTCTATTTTGAGAACAGTTGTACTTCTTTCAGACTTATATTTGTAGTAAATCTTAGTCGTTCGTGGATTCTCACACCAGATTGTTGGGGTAATTATGTACTAGGGTTGTTGCACTATTATATCACTTCCGCATTTATAATTACGTTTTAGCTACTATCTGTTTTCTGTTTGATTAATAATAATTGTAGTAAAACTGTACTGTCGGCTTGCCTAGCGTTCACGAGTAGGCGCCATCACGATTCCCGAGGGTGGGAAATCCGGGTCGTGACAAGTTGGTATCAGAGCTCTAGTTTGCTTAGGTCTCACAATTCACAAACAAGCTAGGTAGAGTCTGCGGGATCGGTACGGAGACGTCTGTACTTATTGTAAGGCCCCGAAAAATTTCGCTAAGTAATTTAGGATTTCGTGGTGCCATGTAGGCTAATTATAATATTTTATGTGCTATTAACATGATGGGCATCAATTGGATTTGGTAAATAAGTGTATAAGTCTTATAATAAGTAATGTGGGGTCTAATGGGAGGCCTAAGTCTAAGTCAAGTTAGAAAATTTCATAATGGGCTAAAATTTGCACAAGTCCACACTTTGAACAAGCATATATATATATATATATATATATATATATATATAAGTTTTTATGTGATGAGCAACCTATCATATGAAAGGTCTTCGAGTCTAGTTTCCAACTCTTCAAGCCGTTCGTCATTTGGACATTCCTACACAAAGTTATGATCAAATTACTAAAGGCTGGAAATATGCGATCCTGTGACAGTTCTGCGATCACAAAACCATTATGCGGTCTGCGTAATTGATTTGCGATTGCAAATCTGGTCGCAAACTGGACCAGTATAGCCCAGTTTTGGGCACCAGTTCCGCGATGCATTTTGCGACCCACATTCCTATTTTGCGGTCCATTATGCGACCGCAGACCCGATTTCGGAGGCTTATTTTTCCTATTTTTATAACCCGACCCCATTTTAATATATAGGCTTTGGGGCTTCATTTGGGGTCATTTTTCTACTGATTTTAGAGAGAGTTGAGAGCATATAGAGAGAGAAAGAAGGAGCCTAGCTTATAATCACCCAAATCTTGCTAAAGTTTTCAAGAATCAAGGAAGATAACCACTTGATTGTCCTCCATCCGGGTAAGTCCTTCTTCTAAGATTTCATGTAAGAGGTTAAGGGTTCAAATATGTTGTGGGGATTAGATATAGGCCATGCATGTGGGACTAAGTTATAGTATGTGATATTAAAGAACTAATTTGGATAGTTCTTGTTAAAATTGGTTGAGGGAAGAAGGAATTTCCATTTTTAGACCTTGTAGACTACTTCACATATTAGGTGTTTGATAAAATTCCTAAGATAGTTACACCATGGGTAATCTTCCTAATTATTAATCGATTCCCGCTATCTCCTTATAGATTGTTATTGCAAGAGGTGTTGGTGGATTGTAGAAACTTGAGGAAAAGCTCTTTGAGGTATGTATGGCTAAAAACCCCTCTTCTTAGAAATTGAGCTCCCATGGTGTCCCCGTATATGTTGTAAGTCCGGAATTTGATCTATGTGGTATTTGTTATTTAAAAAGATTTGGTGTTGCAAGAATATATGTGAAAGGCGTGTCTCAATGTGTTCAATGTACTATTCTTGGTATATTGGGGATATGTGAAGAATGTGAACTATATGCTAAATTGCCTAGATTTCAAGTCAAGTTTAAATTGTGATTATTGTGCCGAATCATGAGAATTCCTCTGTATGCTTATAACTTGAATTGCTCTTGTATGTGCCCATTATCTTAAATTACAAGTTTGATGTTGAAAGTGAAAGTGATGTGGAATGTGAGTTATGAAATGTGGCCTAGTGCCAAGTATGATGTGATAGTTGTGGCCTTAAGTGCCTATGAAGTGATATATGTGAAGTAAAGGTTGAAATGAGATGATTAATGAGAAAGGAACAACGCCTTGGTAAGGCGGCCTAGCCGATCGGGCCGTGATCGGACGCCATGCCGCACACATGGTGGTATTGTGCTGATATTGAATTCTGAAAAGTGAGAATGAGATTGTGATTGAGGTACATGTCTCAAATGAGGCAACCTAGCCGATCGGGTCGTGATCAGACTCCGCTCAAGAAAGCGGTGGTATTGTGAATGATGATGAACTGTATTAAATGCCCCAAACTAAAGCTATGGAAATTATGTGAAAGCTATGTGATTCCTTTTATTTGATGATGTAGTGATTGTTTAAAGCTTTTGTTGAATCCTTATGATTTCTTTGGTCTTGTATGGTTGTTCTTTCTAATGAGATGGTGTTTAGTTATACATACTAGTGCTATTCGATGGCACTAACGTCCCTTTTACCGGGGGTGCTACGTCTTTAAATAGATGTAGGTGGTTCCATAGCAGGCAGTGTTGGTCGCAGCTAGTGACGTATCTCCCTTTCAGCTGACTTGGTGAGCCCCACTTCATTTCGGGGTCCTGTACCGTTGTTTATCATGTACTTTGTATTTTGAGGTATAGCCGGAGCCTTGATGCCGGCATTTCCATATTACTCTTCAGTTGTATTTAGAGGCTCCGTGGACAGGTTGTGGGTGGTGACTAGATATGTTGTTATTTGGCAGAATGTTTCCTTCGTATCTATTAATTGTAATAATTTGGTTAGTATGGTTGAACTGTTAATGAAAGACAAAGATAAAAATTGTCATTGTAATGCTCATAAGGTAGGATTTATGGAGTTCATCTTCTTGTTATTCATAAATTAATTTTGGGTAGAATGAAACCTAATAGGCTTGCTCAGTCGGGCTTGCTCGGTTTAGCGCTAGTCGCGCCCCTGGGTTTTGGGGTGTGACACTTATCCCCAGAGGCTACAGAGTTTAGGAAAACTTCACATCTATTCTTTCCTGTCGTGCGACTTGGTTTATCAATGCTAATTGAACTTCCACTCTGTTCTTTCGCAAATGATAAGGACACGTACCGCTTCATCAGCTGACCAGCAGACCGAGCCCCCAGTGGCAGCTCCTACGAGGGGGCAGAGGCCGAGGCCGTGCTAGAGGCCGAGGCAAAGGCAGGGCTCAGCCCAGAGCTCGAGCAGCAGCACCAGCGGTGGAGCCTCAGGTGGAGTTTGAGGATGAGCTTTCGGCCCAGACAGTTCCAGCAGGGCCAGCTCAGGTTCCAGAGGGGTTCATCGCCACCCCGGTACTCCAGGATGCTCTGGTCCGTCTAGTGGGCCTTATGGAGAGTGTCACTCAGGCAGGCATATTCCCTGTAGTACCAGCTGTCGCTCGGGCTGGAGGAGGAGTACAGACTCCTGCTACTCGCACTCCGGAGCAGATAGCTCCCCAGTTTCAGACTCCAGCAGCTCAGCTAGTTGGGGTAGTTCAGCCGGGTGTTGTAGCACAGACCGGTGATGGGTCAGTTATGTCTGCTGATGCCTTGTGGAGGCTGGACAGGTTCACCAAGTGGCGGTACATCTTCAGAGGATCCCCAGGATTATTTGGACATTTGTCACGAGGTTCTGCGGAACATGGGGGTAGTAGAGACCAACGGGGTCGACTTTGTTGCTTTTCGTCTGTCATAGATTTTTGTTTGGCTAGACCAGTTGGGTCGCCTGCTTTGACGTGTGATCAGTTCTCTCAGATATTTCTAGAGAAGTTTCTCCCTATCACCCGGAGAGAGGATTATCGGAGGTAGTTTGAGTGCCTCCAGCAAGGTTTTATGACTGTCACCCAGTATGAGACTAGGTTTGTTGATTTGGTTCGTCATGCTCTTTTTATACTCCCCAACGAGAGAGAGAGAGAGAGTGAGAAGGTTCATTGAGGGACTCGCTCAGCCTATTCGATTGTAGATGGCTAAGGAGACAGGGAGCGAGATTTCTTTCCAGGATGCGGCCAATGTGGCTAGGCGGGTTGAGATGGTTCTAGCTCAGGGGAGCGCCTGGAGTTTGAGTATAGTTGTGATCATTGGTGGAATTATGGGGTTCAGGAATGACTGGTGGAGTATTTTGTAGAGTATGGTAGGTGTTTGGCTGGTATTGTGGTGGGATAGTTAGATTTTGTGGTGGAGTTGTATAATGGTGAGGTACGGGAGGATTTTGTAGGCGCTTGTTGGGTGTGTTTTGAGGTGGTGTGGGGTTCTGAGTGTTTGGATGACTGATGTCTGGGACGCTGAGTGAGAAGGATAGGTTTGCCATATTCCAGACATGCTCAAGCTCACCCTGGAGTTCCAGTATTTTCTGTTCGAGCCGTGAAACTGCATCATTTGGGGCCTGAGTACCCCGACCATCAGAAGTTTCTGCATGTTTAACCCGTGTGTTGTTTTCCTTTCTGGTGCCGTTCAAATCTTCCATTTTTGCTTTTCCCTTGCCTTTTTGGTTGACTTAGGAGGTA